>NC_031495.1:7910158-7933240 GCF_000237925.1 Schistosoma mansoni
TTTCAACTAAATT
The DNA here is from genome assembly GCF_000237925.1 of Schistosoma mansoni. Lineage (NCBI taxonomy): Eukaryota > Metazoa > Platyhelminthes > Trematoda > Strigeidida > Schistosomatidae > Schistosoma > Schistosoma mansoni. The sequence continues at coordinate 7,910,172 of NC_031495.1, forward strand.
CATTTGTCTGTATTAGGGTTAAATAAAAAAATAAATCCAATTAACTCAAATAAATGAATGAATAGATAAACAGTGTGAACTTCGCTTCTATACACAGAAATGAAAAGCAAGAGTTGGTGTTATAAAGAAAACTGAAATAAACGTGTAATATTCTCAAGAGAATATGAAAGGTAAATAGGTGTGAGTCTCTCTCCCTATATATATGTGATGAGTAATGCTTAACCTCAAATACAGTGAAATCTAGGTTAGTTTCTCTCATTTTTAGTATTTTACTGTATACTGAGCGAGTTTCATCATACACATAGGTCTCGACATAATTTACTACATTGAATTTCTACTAATTTTGAAAAAAACAACAACCGACTAAGCAACCATGTAATATCAATGATTCAGAGATACTAATGAAATGGTGGAGAAGATTTGTAGCTCAGGTGGGTGATTTTGATGGAGTTTTGTTCTCTGAGCTGGATGGTTTGGTCATGGAGATTTCATCGTCCTTTTGAATGACATCATCAGCACAAACTTCGGGTAGAATTCGTTCAGAAGGACGATGAAAGCTCCACGACCAAACCATCCAGCTCTGAAAACGAAACTCCATCAAAATACTAATGAAATATTTACTTATTCTATGTGAGTGATAAAGCAAACCGACCTAAGCTAGACATCTATTGAAAAATCAAAAAGCATTGAACAGCTGTTTTGTCTCAGAGCTTCCAAATGAGACCAAAGGTCCTGTGTTAGATCCTTGATGTGAGAGTTGTGGATGTGGACTGTCGAGTAGTCTTGTGATAGGAAGAAACAAATATCCATTCTTTCCTGTCAAACTTTAATCAATTCGTGATATTAATAACATTTAGTAATCTCCACAAACCTTTATGCTGATAATATTGTATAGGTTTATAAAACTCTCAACTATTGAATAAATAATGAACTCTTCTTGTACAAGACGTTCATCGCCTAATATTAAAGTATTATTGAGCTTTATGTAAGTGTATCCATACGTACATGTTACACTTTGTTTAATTGGAGACCGAGCCGGAAGATAATTCATCTGTTACTTAATCATGTAGTTTTCCAAATGAATTTACATTTCTAGTGAAAAATATCAGAGCAAACTTTAGTATTACGCTTTAAAGTCCTGTTAAATACAGTGAAGTCTTTCTTTTGGTGCCCAGTATGAGAGTTATATAACTTACTTATTCTTGATGGATTTCATAAATTGAGTTCTATAAAAGTGATATTTAAAGAATTAAATAATATAACGGTTAATCCTGTAACTGATTGTCAGGCATATTATTATATTTAAAATATTGGATAGACTCCAGTTATTTGAAACACCGTAGAATATCATTCAGAATGGACTTATAACATTGATTCTTATCAGAACCAAAATAAATTAAAATAAAAATCGAGTAACTGACAAACAGTAATTTATACAAGATAGAATATTTTATTTTATTTATATAAACACATAAATATTGGTACAAGGAGGCACCAGTTATATATGCGCCGCATAAATCTCATTTGATTTGTGTAAGGGCTGTGATACTGTCCAGGTGCCCAAACTGAAGCAGGTGACTTTCTTAGAAGGACCACACCCGGAGCCTTTGACCTTAAAGTCTGATCCACAAGACAGTGGAGCATCGTGAGGTGATGCACTCTCACGGTGACCAACGATTGATTCATACGCCGTTTGTTCCCTCAGGATACTGGAGCTCATGTGCACCATTGGTTTGGAATCAGAGTTTTCCAACTCACCTAGGTAGACCCTTCGTGTCCACCGATCCGACTAAAACGCCGGATATTCTCTTCTCGTCTTCTCAATTTCGTAAACAACACCTGTGGTGCGAGAAGGCAGTGAGTAGGACTTCCCTGACAGAGACTATATACGCGCGACCATATGAGAGCATTTCGAGAGGAAGAGCTGTCTCTCCCCACTCTCGGCCGTACCAGGGCAAACAAAAGTTCGAACTGCTTTTTTTTCAAGAAAGACTATGTTGCCATGACTCAACTATTTTTCCAGTTTTTATGAGTTCATCGGTTATAAAACAAAAATTCATTTTAAACAATAAAATACAAGCGTTATAACTGGCAGATTTCTTTATCATTAATTCAAATGTTTAAATACGCAATGGAACCTGTTGGCTTCGTATTGAACTTCACTTGGTATTGTTTATTTGAATCGTCCCATTGATGTTTAGGACTGCAACTGATCAGTCTCTTACTGGCATCTGTGCATACTATGAGGATTGCCTCGATATCGCCTTAAATCACAAGCATTATAAGCAAAGATAGATAATGGTTAGCAGTGGAATCCAGGACGGGAAGATTCAAGTAAACAATACCAAGTGATTATAATTTCTCCCCATTGTACAAGTAGGTGGCTATCAGGACTCAGTAGCTAGATGGATAATGTGATGGCATTTGAAGCGATCAGTACTGGGTTTAAGTACCAGAGTGAACATCAACTCTGAGATGCAGGCACATCCAGCTGACGAGTCCCAAATAGGACGAAACTCACGTCGTGGATTACACTGTTAGTAACTATCCATCTTTGCTTTGTATTGAACTTTTCAAAAATCGGTCTCCTTTAATTTATGAGTGCCATGAAACAATATTTTATAATACAAGACATTTTCCACACTTTTGGTTTGCTAACAGACAAACTAAATGAGAATCTCAATCTAGTCATCAACCTAAAACCGACTCGTTCAAATCGGTACATTGACTTCAAATCTGCACATCTATTCAGTGAGAAAATTCTCCTGACTCTAAATATATTCAGAAGAGCTATCATGACTATTACTTCAGAAGAAGCAAATGAAACAAAAGAAAATATTATCTTGGTATCTAATAATTTTCCTAAGAATATTATTACAGAAGTGGTAAACGAGAACGATCAGTCGTTAAATTACAATTCAAATGAAATATCATGGATGAATGCTGTACTTTTGCCTAACTGTCGTGGCACGACAGAAGGATTGCAAAATACCTTGAAATCATACCAAATCAAAACTTTTGATTAAACTATCAACAACATTCGAAACGCTTTACTTCTAATAAAGGATAAGATCCTTTTCACGTCAATGAAGAATTGTGTTTACTGATCATGTTGTATCGATTATGAAGCTTCAATATTGGAAAGACTTTTTAAAGAAATTACGCCAAACCTCACTATATGGACCATTGAGCCGGTATTCAACGGTGTTAATGTCTAACTTCAATCATAGTTGCAAGCGTGAGTCAATTGAAGCTAGACCATCAAGGAAAACCTGGAAGCACTGGACGGCCGTTTCGTCCTATTGCGAGACTCCTCATCAGTGCGCATCCACGACTTCGCCTATGAAAATACTAAATCTCCACAAAACCCTTTCTGATAATAACTTCAATCAATTCACGACGTTGCGCGACCATCTTCCATTGACTTTGGTGAGTAACTCCTCCACACCTGACACAGTTGAGCTCCAGTGGTCAAGGTTAGGGGACATATGATAATTTTCAGTATAGGGTTATTGATTTATTCGCTCTCTAAATAGGTGTCTTGCACAAAGTTACGCAATGTAAGACAGTCTAATTTCTGCTCACCGATGTATTACAAATATAACATTATTTTATTCTGTTGAATTAGACATGTTAGTCCCACATGATTTTATTTATCCTATTAAGTAAAACTGTACAGAACATTAAAAAAAATAGAAATACATCGTCATCGATTGTTAAACATATCGGTGTTTCTTCTAAGTTCCACCTTAAGTCATTGTCCAAGCGAATACTTTCACCAAAACTAGAGATCATGTATCTGTATCAAAACATTTTTGTCTTTAACATGATTTAACTATACAAAATAGGAAAAATCTGTAAATGACAACACAAATGTAAAAGTTGAGATGGAGAAGAAGAAAAAAAGCATAGGTTCTATTGATCATTCAATTCTTTGTCTTTGTGAATAGGTTCCAATTAAAAAGAAAATGAAGAGTCAAGGTCAAGAATGATTTTATTTTACACAAGTTAAAGTACTTACTACGAAGAAGAAGAAGCAGAAGAATGACAGAGAGCGAGAGAGAGGGAAGAGATTATCTAACAATAAAAACAAAAAAAAAAACTTGAAAAGAATCATTCAGGTACTTTTGACCTTAAGAAGCAGCTTAAGAAGCTATTTACATTAAAGTAGCCTTTTGATGAACAAGTGAATATGATAGGATAATAAATACATTAAACTGTATCTATATATAAATATAAATCATTTTTAACCGATAGTCCTTATTGTTACCTGATAGTATATGATAGGTTATTTATATAAACTATTTATTATTAAACGATCATTAGAAGCACCAATATTGTTACCCTGGATAAATGTAGAAATAGTATGTTTTATTTAAGATCAGTCATTTGTAAAGAAGTTCATTCGAACATAAATTTATTATTTTGATATTGTGAGATTTATACTTTTATAATTTAAATCATGAATTAATCTTAAACCATTATGGAAAGCTAGGAAACACTGAATAGCTGATTCATTCTAGTGTGGAACTTCTCAACAGTTCCCATCCAAAGTATGACCTCATATGCCGGCTCAGTGGTATAGAGATTAGACGTTAGCGTGAGAGACAGAAGGTCTTAGGTTCAATTCTCACTTGCGGGATAGTGGATGTGAACTGCTGAGGAATCCTATGCTAAGACGAAATGGCCCTCTAGTGCGTCCAGGTTTTCTATGGTGATCTAGCTTTAATCGACTCATGAATTCAACTATTAAATTATTATAATCTCCACAAAATCCCCATTCTGATAATAACCTTATGATTCTGGTCAGTTCCTAATGATGCTTTGAATAATGTTGTGGAAATGTTAATGAAAACAGAGAAAAGCTGAATTCGTCCTAGCTGAATTGTTAAAAACTGTTCATGTCAATTAGATTTAAGAATTAAGTAACAGTGTATGATAAAACATGTGTGATATTCGGATAGAATGGAGTGATATCCCCTGATGTCTACGTTCCATAAAATTGATCGACATTACCTCCAAGTAAAATTGAGGAGAAACTGAACTTTTAGAGATTCTTAAAGGTGGAGTTTAGTAGACACATGTTCAATTAGAATAAAATGAATAACATTGAAAACATGGACCGATTAAAGTTAGGCAACCATCGAATACTACTTGTAATCACTGCAGCACGTACAACACAAAATCTCACTGAAAATCATGTTGAAATACTTAAAAAATGTCTTGGCCATTCCAAATATACATTAGGAGAGTGAAGTTCAACTTTCACTTCCGTGTGGTGCTCCCTGGATAGTGGTTGATCATAGCATAGACCGGACTGACCACCCACTTCGCACAAACCAGTGGAGATTGAGCTTATAAATCACTCTACCAAAGATGGAGATTAGGCTAATCACTCAATTTATCTTAATTCTGATTAACATGAGGAGAGAGGTTAGCCTTGATTTAAGAGCGTGATTGTGGAGCGAGAGAAAACTTCCTTTTCGTGTTCTAACAGATTCTATCTGAAAAGGCCTATGAGGTCTAGCAGGATCGGGCCACAGCGTAAACTGTGCAGTAATCAGTGCATAGAGGTTGGCACCAAAACTGCTTGTGGTGTGAGCGTGAAGTGAATATATCATCTATGATGACTTATTTTCATACTGATTTGAGTATTGAATATTTATTCAGTGATTAAAGCCTCTGGATTATGGTCTGGGGTCATTAGATCTATACCTACATGTATCCTATGGAATGTATAGGTCTAGGCCTATGCGTTCTGTATGTGCATGTAGTGTTTACTTGCGAGCAAAACATTCTATGCCTATATTTACTCATAGAATAAGTAGAGTTGTTTGTTCATTCTATGATTGTATGCAACACATACCAGCAGTCGTGTCTATCTATGTCTATATGTGTATCACTGAAATATATGTGCATCTGAATGTATGCATATACAGTATACTTGTCAGGAAACTCCACTTTCTCCACTTATAAACTCAGTAGTACCTCATCAGTGCTTTCAGTTAGCATAAAAGTTTGCAGAATTGATAGGAAAGTGTAGACAACAATGTGTCTGTCTACACTACAAGTGTGGGAAATCACGCGTTCACCCATACTACCGATATCAAAATCCCTAAATACACATAAATAAGAAATCAAATGACTTTGACTTCATGTATATCACGATTTACGAATCATTTTCGAACCTTCCCATATTCCCAACAACACATAAGACTTCCGATTATAAATTGTGAATAATAATAGGGCTATAAATAATTATCGTCACGATATACCTCTAATGTGAATTAGATCTAATCGGATTTAGTTGATCGGATAAATCATATTCAACAACACTTCAATGATAACAGTCGCACCTGAGAAGCAGGAGAGATTATATATCCCAGGAAAAGATAGGTTGTTGTAATAATATCTTGGTAACACAAATAAATTATTTCACATCGTGTGATAACCAATTAGGATAAGCGTGAATTACAGTTCATGGGCCATAACTGTATTGAGATGTGAAAGGTCTCAACAATAATTATTAGTGTCAGTTTAGGGTTGTGGAGATTGTTGAGTTTTGATTGATGTCATGAATTGACCACCAATGAGAACCTCAAAGTATTGGACGGCCATTTCGTCCTAGTTCGTGGCTTCCCAGAAGTGCGCATTCGCGATCCCGCATGCGGGATCCGAACCTAGGACCTTCGGTCTCGCTCGCAAACGCTTGACCTCTAGACTGCTGAGCCGGCATCCAAGATGGCCACGCAATATCGTGAACTGGTTGATGTGAGATATTAACACCGTTCGATGCCGGCTCAGTGATCTAGATTCTAAGCATTCGTGTGATAGGCCGAAGGTCCTGAGTTCAAATCCCACATGTAGGATCACGGATGCGCACCGCTGAGGAGTCCCGCCCTAGGAAGAAATGACCATCCAGTGTTTCCAAGTTTCCAATGGTAGTCTAACGTTGATCGATTTATGGTCTCAATTACTGATGTAATAGTATCATAACACTTTTCGCCGATCAATCTGTTTATGCAACACCTTAACAATCATAATCTTTAGTCCAATTTTAGTTCAACTCGAAGCATAAATGAACTAATTCGTCCACTGGTTGGCACACTGATTCGATTTAACTTTCGTCTTGAATCAACAAACCTATCAGCTTGTTTGTCTAGAAAAAGAACCATTTCCTAAGTGTCATATTTACACACAATTTGATTTTCTGAATTATTATTCATACACTTGTTTTGTATTTATGTAAAATTTACTACTGACTGTTAAAAATACATTGTGACCACTATTATTAATAGTAGTAACATAAATTTGATTGTAAGCAAAGATGGATAGTGGCTAGCAGTGGAATCCAGGACGCGCGTTTCGTCCTATTTGGGACGCATCAGCTGGATGTACCTTCATCTCAGAGTAGAAGGGACTCTGGGAATCGAACCCAGTACCAATCGCTTTCAAAGCCAAATAGGAAGTAACGCGCGTCCTTGATTCCACTGCTAGACACTATCCATCTTTGCTTAAAATGCTTGTGATCTAAGGCAATATCGAGGCAATATACACACTATGCACATGTGCCAATTAGAGACTGACCAGTTGCAGTCCTAACACATTAATGGGAAGATTCAAACAAACAATACTAAGTGAATAAATTTGATTGTTTCATTATTTTATCCCCCAAGCAAATATTTGATAAAATAAATGGCTACTAGTGAGAATTATATGAACATGACCAATGTTCAAAATGACTGCACTCTTGTATACTAACTATCTGAAGTAGTACTTCGTCACGTTCCAGTGTATAGATTATATTTGTAAGAAATCATTTCTCGTAATAACTATAACAAATGCAACAGAACTAGGGTGATATTCATTAAACTGAACTGAACATGAATAAATTATTCATTTATCTTTTGCTTGGGTTATTTGTTTTTATCCATTAGTCTAGTTTACTTATTCTGTTTCATTCTATTACATAATTCGTCATGTTAGTTTATATGCACCATTATAATCTTTTAGCTTTCTTTGTCTAACTATAAAGTAAAAGGATGTATTTTATCATCATATGGTTTGTTGTCTATTTGTGAGTGAGTATGTAAGTGGTTTATAGTGAAAGCCAATCAGGATTTATAACAACTATTCGTCTTGTAATCTATGAACTTAATGAATCGAAACAAACATCATTCATTGTAAGCAAAGATGGATATTGAATAGCAGTGGAATCCACGACTCACGTTTCGTTCTATTTGAGATTCGTCAGATGAATGTACATGCATCTTACATTTGGTGTTCACTCTGAAACTCGAACCTAGTAACTTTCGCTTCAAACGCCATCACGTTATCCATCTAGCTACTGAGTCCTGATAGCCACTCGCTTGTGCAATGAAGTGAAGTTTAAATTCACTTAGTATTGTTTGTTTGAATCTTCCCATTGATGTTTATGACTAAAACTACTCAGTCTCTAATTGGCATATGGGAAGATTCAAATAAACAATACCAAGTGAATTTAAACATCATTTAGTTTAGATTTTAGCTTATTATTGTAATGCCTGTTGTCGACAATAATAATAATAATAATAGTGTTAATGATAATCATGACAATAGCAATGGGTTTAGTAAATTAGCTGAAACAACCCATCTAACTAATAATGGTTGTTTCGAAAGTTTACCTAAAAAAATAAATCTTTTATTCTATCAAATAAAATGTAAACAAGAACAATAAATGAGTTAAGCATAAGGAAGTTTGTGGAAGTTTGTTTATGCAATAGAGAAATTGAATCAATGTGATCTATTAGAAAAAAAGATATGAGTTAAAGTTGACCTTAAGAATGATATTAGATATCAGGTGATCTACAGTATGACAGTACTTCAGCGTTACTCAGTGATAATATAAAGAAATTGAAAGAAGATAAATCTTTTCGAAAGAGCAAGAGAGAAAGAGAGCTTTTAATGTCATACACTGTAGTAACATTACTTTAGATATACTGTCTAGATGATGATAGAATTAATTGGATGACTCATGAAAACAGTTATCTGATCTTAAGCAATCTGTAAGCCAAGTTTATAATATTCTAATTAAACTGTAATTAGAGATTTCAGAATAGTGATGGAAATAACACTAATAATCAAAATATCCAAATGAAAAATCGTTCTAATAAACAGCCAAGAGTTGGAAGATTTATTCGAAATTAATAGTAGTAAAAGGAAAAGCAATAGTAACAGTTCACGTCGTTCTTGGATTTAACTTCATGAACACCCGGTGAAAACTTAAGGAAGAACGCGCTCATCTAATCGCTTTTATAAAATAAGTCACTAATTAGATTCACATAGCATTGTTTGCTTGTATCTTCCCATTATTGTTCAGGACTGCAAGTGATCAGTCTCTTATTGGCATATGTGCACATTATAAGGATTGCTTCGAAATTGCCTTAAGTCACAAGCTTTTTAAGCAAAAATGGACGCACGTTTCATCCTGTTTGGGACTGGCCAGCTGGCTATCAGTACTTAGTAGCTAAGTAGATAAAGCTATGGCGTTTGAAACGAACGGTACTGGGTTCGAGTCTCATAGTAAACATCAACTGTAAAATGCAAGTACATCCATCTCACGAGTCCCAAATAAGACGAAGTCCTGGATTCCACTGCTAGCCATTATCCGTCTATGTATGAGCGAGAATAGGAATGTCGGTAGAATGCGTCATTTCATTTATTTGTGTGAGGGCTATGATACTGCCCAGGTGCCCAAACCGAAGCAGGTGGTTTTCTTAGGGGACCACACTCCGAGCCTTTGACCTAAAGGTCTAACCCACAAGGCAGTGGAGCATCGTGAGGAGATGTAGTTCCATGATAGCCGGTCACCAACAATTGGTTCATAAGCCATTCGTTCCATCAGGATCCTGGAGCTCATGTGTACCATTGGTTTGGAATCAGGGTTTTCCAACTCCCCTAGGTGGACACTCCACATCCACCAATACGGTTAAAGCGCCGGACATTCGCTTTTCGTCCTCTCACTTTCGAGAACAACACCCCCGCCACGAGGAGGCAGTGAGTAGGACTTCCCTGGCAGAGGCTATATACGCGTGGCCATGTGAGAGCATTTCGAGAGGGAGAGCGTACTCTCCCCACTCTCGGCCGTACCAGGGCATTTAGGGGCTTGTAGACGTTATCAGATATGACTCAGAATAGAAGCCAGTGACGAGCCTGCTGTAACCTTCTTTTACTTTCTTCATAAAGAATCGTTATAACTTTCTTAACTGAGAGAGTTCTTCTGGTTGTACATTTCAGTTCCCCCCATTATTACTCTTCTCTTTTTTTTCCTTCTTTCATATATACGCATCTTCCCCCTTTCTCATCCTATTCTCATTATTTTGTGTAGCGCATATGTATCCGGTGCCCTCTGTACCAATATATATGTGATTAAATAAATAAATAATAACCCGTCTATGTTTATGTCACTAATTATTCTGGTTTCCAGACCTATAAAATCATCGTCAAAAATTTATATAATAATTGTTTCTTTTAAACCCATTTGTAGAAACTTATGATGGAATTACTGTAAATATATTTTATATCTGAACTTCATATTTATCATGTCTTCATGAAATGTTAAAATTCTCCAATATTTACAGAATATCTACAGTTTTGAACCTTTTAATTCATGTTTACATCAAAGTTGTACAAAATGATTCCAAAAAGTTTAGATCCTTAACATATCATCCTTCAAGTTATTCTTTTACATAGATACCCTAGATATTTTAACATCCATATTCACCCCTAGATGACCTCTGATGGTTTACACAGTAAAGAAAAAAACTGATTCATTACCAAAAAGGTTGACTGACAACTGTTATGATTTATTTCAGGGGACATCTTAAAAATATTTCCCAATATACGGAGATCTGAAGCTTTTTTTTTACATTAAATGAATCTCTTTTGTTTACTTTTAACTACTGAAAACACATTTTTCAAACATTAACTAACTTTAGCTAGACCATTATCAATTACCTTGAGTGGAGTCATCGATGTGCACTGCTGAGAAGTACTGAACTAGAACGAGAAGGCTGTTCAGTACTTACAGGTTTTCGATCATGGTCTAACCAAGATCAGATCATGGTTTAAGCTTTGAAAAGCCTACAATGTCCACATATTCCCTATACTAGAAATATGTATGTAACTGTTTTTCAACAAAACACTGTCAAAGAAAGACAATTTATTTAACTATTTAGTGATATTTAAACGCTTTTTCTTTGAACCTATAGTGACAGGATAGTGATTTTACCTGGTTATTATTTCTAGTATTTTTTCTGTTTCATTTCTTACTTCTTAAGTATCAGTGTCCTATGTAGTAAGTTACATAAGACAAAATACATGGTTTGTGTAACAGATAAGGTAGAAATATAGTGGTGTACATAGGCCACTAGACTAGACTATTACTTGTGTGCATTTAGATAATCAGATTTTTGTTAACCTATAACTCATAAGTACGTCAGTATGAATTGTGTACTATGCTACTTGCCTTGCTACGTAAATGACCATCCTGTGAGACAATCTAAGTTTCAAATCGTTATGAAGTCAGGCCAATAAAATATATAGTAACTAAGTGGGACTCAGGTGCAAACATCTGACGAGTCCCTAACGGGACAAAAAGCGTCTCTTTGATTATGCTGTAAGCAACCATCCAAATCAGCTTAAATACTTGAATAATATTGAGTAAAATTATAAGGCTGTTTACAGCTGTATCATGATCCTTTCAAAAACCCACACTCAGAAATTTCTTGAGTTCTGAGTAAACATCTGAAGAATCTACATTTCAAAAAGATTATGACAGATGACCATTATTCTTTGGTAGAATCATCTATAGATTATCGAAAAAGGGGAGAGCAAACAATGACTTTTTAAAGAACTAAATACTTCATAGATTCTCATGAGAATAAATTGACGATCATTGTAACATTAAGAAAGTTATTAATCGATTCGGTAACTTTTCTGTTTCTTCTAAGATTCTGGTGAGTGAAGCTACCAAAAACTTTACTGAAATCGTATCTATTGAATTTCTTCTATTATTCGCTGAAGTCCAAAGTTTTCTCAAAATGGAACGATCAGTCAAACTACAGTAAAGTAATAAAAAATCATGTTGTCCCCTGACATATGACATAGAATAACAATGTGAATGACCTTTCACATTAACTTCATCTGACATTTTTACATCAACAAAATACCATTCCAAGTTTGCAATTCTAAACGACATACTACCCTCTCTAGACGTGAATTAAACCATTATATCGATCTCAACTTAATTAATTCTTTATTTGATGATAATTCTTTGCCTAAGCATGGTTAAGCTATATACATCTGGCACACAAATGTAAACAATAACTTGAACATATTACTTATAAATGGAAAACAAACTTATTTTTACACTTATAATCGATTGTTTACGTGCTGATGTAGAATAGATAGAATGTGACTAGCGATGAAATCTTTCCTTTTATTTTATTACTCGTCAGTAGGATATTGCTGCATATCATAATTGTTGTTCATTATGGAATTTAGCTTCATTTAGCAACGAATTATCCACTTATTGATTACAGAGGGACACCTACTTGTGGAACAAGCATAATTTTTTTATTTACTTTATAATGGTTTAGATCATTCCACTACTGATATTTTGACTGAGATTTAATCAATTGTAGTTGATATCTGTGTTTCATACGAGGATTGCCTAAATATAGCCGTTTATTCACAAGTTCGAATCCCTAGTTGAACATCAACTCTAGGAAACAAATATATTCAGCGGATGAGTTTACAATAGGTGAAAACATGCGTTCTGGATCTCCACTTCTAAGGACACTTCATTTATTTGCGACTACACACACAGAATGTACAGATTAAGTTTCAGTCAAAATATTAACAACAGAATAATACTAACTATTATAAATTAAATTCACTTTGTATTGTTTGTTTGAATCTTCCTATTGATAATTAGGACTGCAACTGTTCAGTCTCTTATTGGCATATATGCATACTGGGAAGATTCAAACAAACAATACAAAGTGAATTTAAACTTCATTGTACAAGTAGATGGCTATCAGGACTCAGTAGTTAGATGGATAATGTGATGGCATTTGAAGCGAACAGTACTGGGTTCAAGTACCAGAGTGAACATCAACTCTGAGATACAGATACATCCAGCTGACGAGTCCCAAATAGGACGAAACGCGCGTCTTGGATTCCACTACTAGTCACTATCCATCTTTGCTTATTATCAATTAAATTTCAATTCTTAATCAATGAATTTAGTTATGTAAATAAATTTAACCTATTGGGACCAAAAGACTATTAAATAACATTAGTGTTTTATAAGAAATGCTTGAATAATTCAAAACTCTTATAGAATAATAACAATAATCTCACTGTTACATTAGATGACTCATTACTTTAATGTTCAATATTAATAATAATAGTAGTTTTGTATTATCCATCCATAGAAAGGATTAATCATTATCATCAGTGACCTGTAATATTTTAGTCATTAATTATGATTATATTACTTTTTTATAAGTAAATTAACTTAACCCCTTCTACTAAATAACCTTAAATGTCACTTAGTTTATAACATGCCAAAAGACAAAAAAACTTTCTTTAGTTTCTTTACTTTTTGTTTCTCTTCCACCTCCCCCTCCTCCCTCCCTCTCTCTCTTTCTCCCCCTCTCTCTCTCTCTCTCTTTTGCTCTATGTAAACAATTTAGACTTTAGACATAGAATAAAAAATTTCTATTAAATCTATTTGGTAATAATTCAGATTTTTCATGTTTAATTTATCATAAATTCAATGAAAAAAAAAAGAAAAAGCAACTTACTAAATACCTTAAAGATAATCACGAAAAATTTGTATCCTTCCGGAGAAAAAAAATTTTTCCTCAAAGGATTCACATGATTTCATATTTGTAAAGTTGTGCTTTTAAAGGATATTGGGAGGGGGGGGAAGAAGGAAAACTTGAAGATGATCAGAAGAAGATTTTATTATTATTCATAAAGAATTTAGCCTTAAAAGAAATTCATGTTTATTTTCTGTTTAGGTTTTTTTTCTCTTTGCAATTTCCTTTGTGTAAATTCAATATCAACATGTAGATAGTCTATAATAGTTTTGTATACTTTTCAAGTAGTATTGTGATGTGGGATACTTATATCCATATAAGTAGTATATAACGATAGTCAGGAATTGAATGTATTTCAGTAGAAGATCGATAAGGAGGGAATGGAAACGGGAACGGAATTCGTATGAAAATGCATGATTAATAATAATCAATGACGACGGAACGGTCAAGATTGAGACACTTGATTGATAGTTTACAAATTAATTATTTACTATATGGTTCTCATATTTTACTGAGACAATCTGTAATTTTGTGCCTAAATATATTCGATTGTCCCTTCGGTTCCTCTCTTTTTTATGAAGAGAATAAAACAAAATTACAGTAGGACCACCACTGGCTTCTATTGTGAACCATGTCCGGTAAAATCTCGCGAACCCAACCAGGAAGTAGTGATGAACCGATAGATCCCAATCCTTTAAAGCATTCTTTCATACTCCGAACCATATCATAAATTGATCACCTTTCAGCTTTTTTCAACTACTCATCTTGTTGATAAATAATGTACTATGTGAACATTTATGGTAAGACCTTCGTAGCACATTTCAAAGTCGTCCTATTTGGGACTCATCAGATGGATATACCTGTATCTCACAGTTGATGTTCACTCTGGGACTCTAACCCAGTATTGAATACATTCGATTGTCCGCACTCGTGTTCTTGTTCACTACAGTATGATGTTCTTTTAATTTTAGGAAGTGGGTTATTTATACACGTTATTAAGTGTTGTATATAAGTGTAGATTCATTGTTTAGACACTTGAATTAAAAATATCTTGTTCAAAAGTTGGTTTATTTGTTCGGAAAAACTTTAACAATCACGGAGTATGAATTGTAAATCAAAAGTACTTACATTAAATTGTACATGAATGTACATAGATTGAATTAAGGTATTTATTGTTAATCAATGGTGAGTTAATTCATGCCAAGATTTAAAATGAAAAGCTTATTAAAAAGATGTTAAACTTTTGTATCTTAGTTACTGCTGCTTTTTCTTTTCTTTCTTTCTTTTTTTTTTCTTTTTTCTTTTTGGTAATCACGAATGAATTTAAATTAACTCAAACAAAATTTACATTAGGGAATTTCCCTCATTTAACAAGCTGAATATAGAAGATACAAGCTTGTATGAACTATTTAAATTTGTATTGTGTTTGGATAGACAAACTGATAGTTAATGATTTTATCATTTATATTGTTTGTTTGAAACTTCACATCGATATTACAGATTGAGACTAATCAGTCTCTTTTAGTAGATAGAATATTAATTATGCCTTAAAAGATCCAATGATGCTTGATAACTGGATAAATAGGTATGTTTGATTGAGAAGATATGTTGTATTATTGTATAATGCAAAAACAAAAATTCTTAGAGGATATGTTAAATAGAATATGGAATTTGAATTAAAATAAACTATTATAAGCAAAGATGGATAGTGGCTAGTAGTGGAATCCAGTTTGATGCGCGTTTCATCCTATTTGGGGCTCGTCAGCTGGGTGTACCTGCATCTCAGACTTGATGTTCACTCTTATAATGTTTATAATGCTTGTGAATTTAGGCTATATTAAGGCGATACGAACAGTATGCCCATATGCCTATAAGAGGCTGACCAGTTGCAGTCCTAAACATCAATGGGAAGATTCAAACAAACAATACCAAGTGAATTTAAAATAAACCATGTAAAGAAAATGTCTTGAAAAGGTTTTTTAGCTAGTACAGCTTCACTTATTACATGCTTTGATGTTAAACTGATTGGTTAATACGAATGGTGCTGGTATGAGACTTTTCCTAGTATAATAAAAATGTAGTAGTAACACACAAATCCACCTTAACACTTCTGTGTGTAAATATTGTTTATATTGAATGATTTTGATACTGGGAGATACAAGTTTAAATTCTATGTGGAGCACCATTTCTCTTAAGAATGTTAATGGTTACTCATTAGCAAGAAGATGAAGGTTCACAGTTGCGAATAAACCGCCTTCTATCATTGTGAATTGATTGACTGAATTTGGTCAACAGTAAAGGGTTAGGTAAACATGATATTTATCACTATTCAATAATCAATCAATGTAAAGTTGAAACATTTATTTGATGATTCTTTTTTTTTAGTGCTTCTACGGCAATATCAGTTCAAGATCATATGTATCTTCAACTTACTTACTTACTTACGCCTGTTACCCCTCGTCGAGGAGCATAGGCCGCTCACCAGCATTCTCCATCCAACTCTGTCCTGAGCCTTCCTTTCCAGTTCTTTCCAGTTGCTATTCATCCTTTTCATATCTGCTTCTATTTCCCGGCGTAATGTGTTCTTTGGCCTTCATCTTTTCCGTTTCCATTCAGGATTCCAAGTTACAGCTCGCTTCATGATGTAGTTTGTTATTTTCCGTAATGTATGTCCTATCCACTTCCAACGTCTTTTCATAATTTCCTCTTCAGCTGGAAGCTGGTTTGTCCTCTCCCATGAAACGCTGTTGCTGATAGTATCCGGCCAATGGATGTTGAGTATTTTGCGTAAACAATTGTTTATAAATACTTGTACCTTCCTGATGATGGTCGTAGTAGTTCTCCACGTTTCAGCTCCATACAGTAGGACTGTCTTGACGTTCGTATTAAAGATTCTGACCTTGAAATTGGTTGACAGTTGTTCTTCAATTGTAGAAATGCTTCCCTTGCTTTGCCAATCCTCGCCTTTACATCTGCATCAGATCCTCCTTGTTTATCAACGATGCTCCCCAGGTACGTGAATGTTTCCACCTCTTCCAGAGTTTCGCCATCAAGTGTGATTGGGTTGGTGTTCTCCGTGTTGCATTTGAGAATCTTGCTTATTCCTTTGTGAATGTGGAGGCCTATCGATGCAGAAACTGCTGCTACATTTGCGGTCTTCATCTGCATTTGTTCGTGTGTATGAGAGAGAAGGGCTAGGTCATCTGCGAAGTCCAAATCATCTAATTGATTTTGAGAAGTCCATTGTATTCCGTATTTCCCCTCAGATGTCGAATTCTTCATAATCCAGTCAATCACTAGAAGGAAGAGGAATGGGGAGAGTAGACAGCCTTGTCTGACTCCGGTCCTTACTGGAAATGCATCTGTCAGCTGTCCTCCATGCATGACTTTGCACTGTAGTCCATCGTATGAGTTTTGGATAATGTTGACAATCTTCTCAGGAACTCCATAGTGTCGAAGAAGTTTCCATAATATTCTTCTGTCCGCACTGTCAAACGCTTTCTCATAGTCAATGAAGTTGACGTATAGTGATGAGTTCCACTCCACTGATTGTTCAACGATGATCCGTAGTGTCGCAATCTGGTCTGTGCATGACCTATCCTTACGGAATCCAGCCTGATGATCCCTAAGCTCGGCGTCTACTGCGTCTTTCATCCGATTCAGCAGCACTCTGTTGAAAACTTTTCCTGGTACTGATAATAAACTGATGCCTCTGTAATTCTCACATTTGCTCAGATCTCCTTTCTTTGGTATCTTGATGAGATATCCTTCTTTCCAGTCCATTGGCACTTGCTCCTCTTCCCAAATCTTCTTGAATAGAAGGTGAAGCATATTTGCAGTTACTTCAATGTCTGACTTCAGTGCTTCTGCTGGTATATTGTCAGGTCCTGCCGCCTTCCCACTTTTGATTTGTCTGATGGCCATCTTGACTTCTTCGATCGTTGGTGGAGTGACATCTATAGGAAGGTCAGTGTGGGCTGCTTCGATGTTCGGTGGATTCAATAGGGCTGGTCTATTCAACAGTTCCTCGAAGTATTCTGCCCATCTGTTCCTCTGTTCTTGAATCTCAGTGATTGTCATTCCTTCTTTGTCCTTGACTGGTCTCTCTGGTTTGCTATATCTCCCTGCCAATTTCTTCGTTGTATCATATAGTTGTTTCATATTCCCTTCTCTTGCAGCTTTTTCCGCCGTCGTTGCTAGTTCTCACATGTATTTCTGCTTGTCGGCTTTAATGCTTTTCTTCACTTCCCTGTTTGCTTCTGCGTAGTCTGCTTGTGCTTTGACTTTCTCTGCTCGTGTTCGGCTGTTGTTAATTGCTAGTTTCTTGTTCTTCCTTTCTTGAATTTTGTCCAGAGTTTCCATAGAGATCCATTCCTTATGATGATGCTTCTTAGGACCAAGAACCTCCTGACACGTTGAATTTATTGCTTCTTTTATCCTTTTCCAGTTGTCCTCCAAAGTAGTTTCTTGTTCTTTCAGTAGATCCTGTAGAGCCTGGAACCTGTTGTTGAGAGTTATCTTGAATTCATGGAGCTTGTCAGTATCTCGAAGGAAGGCTGTATTGAACCTTTGTAGTGCTGTTTGTCCAGTTTTCCAGTGTTTCTTTAGCTTCAGTCTCATCTTCGCCACAACCAGGTGGTGATCTGAAGCTATGTCGGCTCCTCTCCGGGTTCTCACATCTTCCATTGATCTTCGGAATTTTTTGTTGATACAGATGTGATCTATCTAGTTCTCTGTGGTTTGGTCCGGTGAGATCCATGTAGCTTTGTGTATGCGCTTGTGTGGGAATATTGTGCCGCCTATAACCAATTTGTTGAATGCACATAGGTTTGCAAGTCTCTCCCCATTTTCATTTCTCTCTCCTAATCCATGTCGTCCAATTACATCTTCATATCCTGTGTTGTCCACTCCAACTTTAGCATTTAGATCTCCCATCAGGATGGTGAGGTCGTTCCGTGAGCACTTCTCTATAATTGATTGCAGCCTTTCATAGAACTGATCTTTATCATCGTCGTTGCTATCATTGGTGGGTGCATAACATTGGATAACGTTCATTGTGATCCCTTGCTTCTTTGTTCTGAATGATGCTTTGATTATCCTGGGTTCATGAGATTCCCATCCACAAGTGCATTTCGTGCTTCTTTGGACAGCATTAGAGCAACTCCCTGAGTGTGTGGAGCATTTTCCCCTTCGTGACCGGAGTACAGCAGCATCTCTCCTGTACCTAGCCTTTGTTGTCCTGTTTGTGTCCAATGGGTTTCGCTGATTCCGAGTACTGCCAAGTTGTATCTCCTCATTTCCATTGCTATTTGGCTGGTCTTTCCTGTCTCCCACATTGTCCGGACGTTCCATGTACCTATAAAGAGTGTTGCTCTGGTTGTTAGAAGGTGCATCGGTCTCGTGACTTCCGAAGAATTTCGGCTTTCATCATGAGACGTCATAATTATTCCTTGAACTCCCAGGACAGAGTTTAAATGGCTTGAATTATTTTTTCTGGTTAGCGTTTTTTTTAGCGAGTTAGCTTTTCTACGGGATGGGGTCGCTAACCCCATGCCCAACCCTCCTCCTTTACCCGGGCTTGGGACCGGCAGTAACCCCCGGGGGAGCTACAGGCGGAGTTATCTTCAACTACTTCTACTTTAAATAAATAATATTCAACATTGTCTTGTTAAAATGTTTCTATTTATCTTAGGAGTCGTTAACATGATGCTCCTTCAGATTTATATTTAATTTTAAAGTGACAAACCAGAAATCCCAGGATGTTTCAAACAACTATACTTAAAAACCGGTCACATAATGATTATTAGTAAATAAATGACTCAAAACACAAAGTTCATCGAATTCTAATGAAAAGCTTGTAGTTCCGTGCTTCGTTAATCTTTCACCTCGATAACCGTTATAATACAAATCTTATTGGTGCATAAAATCAGAAGGCAAAGAGAAGTGGCAACTACAGTTTTATTAACTAATGACGCAGGCCAGAAAGCTATAAGCACATGAGCAAATATCAGCGACCAGGCGAAAATAACGCGCATTGGAAATGGCGGGTAAGCCAACTCACTTTAGGCAAGCGTTAATCGATATTTATAGTCAGATAAAAATAAATTACAGATATATGATGATTAGGATAAGAAGTGTACGCACATACGCTCGTTTAAAAAACAGTCAGGGTTAATAAGTAAATTATTAACAAGGCGAAAACTTGACTCATTATGGGTAAGTAAATTGGCTTGTCCTGAAGCTATAATAAGGTATTTGGGCTTAGCATATCAACCGACACTTCAAGCTGTGACCAATGGAGTTCAACTTTGTGAGATTTCAGACGTTCATTTACGACGGGCAATAGAATAAAGGGTTGCCCACAATCATGGATTGAGTTTGGACATCAACATTATTGGATACCAGTTCAGCGGTCTAGAATTTAAGCGTTTGCACATGAGAGCGAAGCTTCTAAAGTCGATTCCCATGTATGTAGTTGAAGAGTACCACACAAGAACGAAACGGTCATCCATTACTTTTAAGTTTTCATTAGTAATCTAACCTAGATCAGTTTATGAATAGTTTTTTCTAGTTAGTGTTTCTTAGGGAGTTAGTTTTCTACGAGATGGGGTCGCTAACCCCATGCCCAACCCTCCTCCTATACCCGGGCTTGGGACCGGCAGTAGGCCCCGGAGAAGCTACAGGCGGAGTTAGGTCAGTTTAAGATTCCACTCATAAAAAAACGTTTTTTTCTTATTTATTTAATAAGCAGAAAAGTTATATCATGTTTCTTTCCCAACTTTACAAATGAATAACTTCAAGATTCATGTTAGCTTTTCTGTAAATTCATGTATTTATATAAAATAAATCACGTACATTATTATTGCGATTAATCATTAAATATTAACAAACATCTACTATGTAATGATTAACTCATGAATAATTTAAACAACGATACCTTGAAAACAATAAACTAATCAAGAAGATATATAAAATAAACTATAAATGTTATATTCTATGGAGATTTATGAATGGTAACCTTTGAGGACTGTTTTCGGACCAATATGATATACATATATTTCCTATTGTATAATTGGTAAGTAACTAAACTATTCATATTCGTGTCCCTCTTATTATAAGCTTTATTTTGACCTATAAACTATTATTATACGATTTACCATTTATGAGTTATCCCTAATCTATTAATTACTGTTCCCCATTTATTCACAGCCACATTTGGCCAAATCTTGTACAAATGTTATTTTCTATTTTATGGTATGATGTGGTCAGTTTGATTGAGGTATATAAACACAGTATGTTTGAAATAAATGATTCATATTGCAGAGGCTGTTCTTAGTGTTGTGGACTTAACTTGCTGGGCTCGGCAGAAAGCAGGACTAATAAGTACTCAAAACTGCTCATACGGCTTTTGTGTATCACTGTGTATCCTGTATATTAACAGGGCACTCATGCACTCAATATAACAATAAAGGATATTATCAGTCATTTTAAAATGTTTATCATAATTTGATTATTCTGGATTTTAAAATTCTGATGAGAAGCTATAATCGATGGAGTTCAGAATTAAAGAAATTGAGGCGGTTACCGATTGAAGACAATCAATGAATCGACTAAAGTTAAACATATTCATTATTAGTGGTGATAGCTCGTACGCGGGATCAAAGATTTTAAGCTTGGTTTCCTGTAGTTGGGTAGCGGTTACATGCTGTCTAAAAGTTCTACACTTAAAACAAATAACTATATATATATATATATATATTTATATATATATATATAATCGAATGTATTTAAGCATAAATTACAGACTATCTCACTAAATTCTGATAACCATACAGTGAATAATTAATTTTCAAAACAACAACCAATTGTCTCAATCTTCACTGTTCCTTCTGTAAATATCACTCCATCTTCTCTAATTCCATTGTTCATGCATTTTCCTACCAATTACGCTTCATTTCAGTTCTTTCCTTCTCGGTCTTCTGCCAAAATACATTCTATGTCTGACCATCGCCATATACTACTTATACTGATATAAGTAGACCACATTACAATACTACTTAATATCCTTATTAATTCAAAGAGAAATTTTGTACTTTTCGTAATTTTAACTCATAAATATAACAAATCTTAAACGAAACGGCCGTATAATGCTTCCCTATTCAAAACGGTCATTCATATTCTACATAAACTACTTAATTAAATTAGTAGTAAGTCATTATGAGAAAATATATAATGAACTTTGTTATTATTGTTTCTATTGACTATTATTACTCTTAGTTAACTCAACAACAACAAAAAAATATGTAAAGAGTTTTAATATTTTATGTAAATTGATTGATTAAGTACAATGATATATAAGTTCATTATAAGTATAAAGGGAAATTAATTATTAATGATATATGTATATAATTAAAACAGTGGTCACTAAGGGAAAGGCATAGAACCTATTTTGGTCATCTATATAATTATTTATCCTAAATATATGTGTATCTAAGTAGTTTATGAATAATTAAATTATCTCCACTCTATTTCGTTTATGTTTTTTTCTTTTTTTCTTTTTTTCCTTTTTTTTATTTCTGTTAATTAATATTCGGTAATAGGAAAGAAACTGATTTAGTGATAAGGGAGAATATGGTTAATGTTGATTCAAAGAAATGATCTAATCAAAGCAGTGATTTTATTGTCTTTTCTATTTATAAAGTCTTATTGAATATTCAAGAACAAAGAGGATATTCTTTGAAGTGATTGTTTTAAATAACTTGTTCAAATCAGATCTTATATATCTTATATACATAAAAACGAAGTCTTGAACTATAGTATAAAAAAGGTAATGTGATCAATTAATTAATTAATTAATTAAAATGACAAGCAACAAAAGTATCACGAATACACTTTGTATACAAAATGTACTATGACAACGTAAAAACAAACAAAGAATCGATATTTAAAGGAGTAATTCGATGATTTCGTACAACTAGTAAAAAACAATGAGCAAGAAAATAGTTCATTTATTTACATAATCGATTGAACTGAAGTCCTAGACATGTATTAAAAAATAAATTTTAGTTTTTCATTGAGTATTTGCATAGTTGAAATCATGAGTCCATTGAAGCTAGATCACCATGGTAATAAACGTGGAAGTACTGGATGGCCGTTTCGTCCTATTGTAAAGTCCTCAGCAGTGCACATCCACGATCTTAC
>NC_031495.1:7933440-7984468 GCF_000237925.1 Schistosoma mansoni
TAGGTCCTGGATTCGAATCTCGTGAGGCGAGGTCGTGGATGCGCACTGCTGAGTAGTCCCACAATGAGACGAAACGGCCATCCAGTGCTTCCAGGTTTTTTTGGTGGTCTATCTTCAACTGACTCATGCTTTCGACTTTAACTTTTGTCATTATTGTTCTGAATTCCAAATAAATCATATTTCACAAATTATCCATTGAGTTGTTTAGTTCTGTATAAATATGTGTGAATGACTAATAACTAAATTAATCCTGGTCTAGAAAATATTGGTTGACTACTGATAAAATTATTAATCCAATGTAACAGTGAATTATTATTGATCAAATATATTGTGGTGGATGCTACTTATATTTATCAATATAAGTAGCATGTAACGCTAATTAGAAGAGGAATACCTGGCAAAAGAAGATAGAGAAGATCAAATTGAAGAGAACAAGAATGAAAACAGAGAGTAATAGTAGTAACAACTGAAATGAAGGAACCACGAATTTTGTAAAAGACTATTGATGGAAGATGTGCAAATGAAGTTAATAAGGTATGATTTTCATACTTTACCAAGATACTCTGTAATTATGCACTCATGAATAAATTGGCTATCCCCACTTGAGTGTTCATTCACTTTAATAATACTGCTGATGAATAAATTTCGTGGTTTCTCTAAATTCTGAATAGTCTTTGAATATTCCTCCCCGCTATAAATTAACATATTGATTGAATACGTTGTTGTAACTAAATTGGATTATTAATTTTTATTACATATTACATCATAACTAAACACCGTTTTCTGATTGCCTGATAAATCGTTTCAGATCGTTGGTATAATAAAGTTACGGTATAAACTTTGTTAAATACTCTATTCTCTCTACGTTCCCTAATAGTATACTTATAGATAACTAATAAATCATCAGAAGGGGGTTTTGTGGAGATTTTAGTAATTTTATATAGTTGAGATCATGAGTCAATTGAAGCTAGATCACCATAGAAGAACTGGAATTACTGAACGCCGTTTCGTCCTATTTTCGGACTCTTCAGCAGTGCGCATCCCACAATGGGACTAAACGGCCATCCAGTGCTTCCAGGTTTTCCATGTTAGTCTAGCTTCAATTGACTCATGATCTCAACTATATAGAATTAACAAATTCATAAATATGAAAATTTAACCAAGTTGAAGTCTGCTAATCCATGAACATATTCGCTCTTTTATTATTTACACTAACACTAACAAAGGGAATTGAACCAGTCGAAAACTATATACACAAAACTGGATGACATTTACTTAAGAAATCATGCAAAATTTAATATAATTTGACATCTATGGGAATCAAACACCGGGTAGTTGAAGGATTGTTTAACACTAAAAACAATAACAAAATTAAGTGTTAATACAATGAGTTACGTAAATTCATACTGTAGTGAACAAGGGACAATCGAATGTATTCGAATACAAAATTACAGAACATTTTAGAAAGATCTAAGAACCATACAATAAATACTTAATTTCCATAATTTTAATTAATAGTCTCAAACTTGACAGTTCATTTTGAAAATATCCGTCAATTGTCTCAGACTTCACTGTTCTTTAGATTCCATACCAATCATTCTTTGTTCTCGTTTACTTTCCTTCGATCATCTTAACCTTCTGCTTCCAGCTATTTCACTTTTGATTGATGGTACATATCACTTATATCTATCGACATCAGCACACACCACCACTATAACGAAATAGTACCTCATCACTGATTCAGTAAGAAGAATGATCATGAAACCTATTTCATAATGTTGCAATGATAAAAAACATAAATCTCTGCTTAAGTATATGGTCACTTAATACATATACTTTCCCCAACATAATGCAACATATACTCGTTGAATGTTGTAATGATATTGTTAAAATATCAGCCTTATAATACATGTACAGAAATTGAAAATAGTCAATAATAATTCAATCAAACTACTTATAAACAATCCTTTATTCATAAACCAACAAATGAAGTTTGTAAATATTTAGTTTTGACAACTGGAACTATTTTAAAAAAAACTGAACAAAATATCACAGAAAATGAAGATCAGTTGAATAAAAGTATAAAAGAGAATGTATAAGGCAAAGATGAATGGTGACTAGCAGTAGAACTCAGTCCATCTTTACTTATAAAGTTTGCGAATTAAAACAATATCGAAGTAATCCACACAGGATCCACATAGGCCAATAAGAGACTGATCAATTTCAGTCCCCGCAATTTTATTTATTTATTTATTTAAACACATAAATATTGGTACAAAGGGGCACCAGATACATATGTGCCACACAAATCTCATTTGATTTGTGTCAGGGCTATGATACTGCCTGGGTGCCCAAACTGAAGCAAGTGGTTTTCTTAGGGAGCGACACTCGGAGCCTTTGACCTAAAGATCTGATCCATAAGGCAGTGGAGCAACGTGAGGAGGTGCAGTCCTATGGTAGTCGGTGACCTACAATAGGTTCATACGCCAATTATTTCTTTAGGATTCTGGAGCTCATTTGCACTATTGGTTTGGAATCAGGGTTCCCCAACCCATACAAGTGGACACTCCACATCCATCAACCCAGTTAAAGCATCGGACATTCTCTTTTCGTCCTCTCAATTTCATAAACAACACCCTAGGGGTGAGAAGGCAGTGAGTAGGACTTCCCTGACAGAGGCTATATACACGTGGTCATGTGAGAGCATTTCGAGAGAGAGAGCGAACTCTCCCCACTCTCGGCCGTACCAGGGCAACCGACCAACATTCTTCAATTTAATTATAATAAAATAAATTCAGATTACGAAAGATAGAAAAAACAAATTTTGTTTGCTAAATTAATACAAAGAAAACAAAAAAAGAAAATTACGAAAATTTTGTTAAAGTTAACGCCTAAAAAAAATATGGTTTTTTTTATAGGCCATGAAGACGATTAATGAACCCGCCCATTTTGAAGAAACTTATATTTATATATACATATCAATGTGTTTAAATAACGACTAAATTAAGTTTTAATAGAGTTACATTTAACTTTGAAAACAAAACAGTTTGAATAACTAAATAAGTTTTATGTAGTTAGTTTGTTGTTACTTCATAGTTATCATTAAGCATTGATCACGATTGAAGAAACGATGAAAACTAGTAAAGAGTGGATAGATCTTTTATCATAGTATCAGACTTCTTGTAACTGTACATCCACGATTTAACCGAAGGAGGTTGAAATTAGGAAATACAACATAGTGCACTAAAGAATAACATTTTGGCCACTGAGCTAACATCCAGTGGAGAATATGTCCAACTGTAATTATTTCATAATATTAAGAAGATGGATAGTTATTGGAAGATGGTTAGTGAAATCGCAACATGATTGAAGTCAAATATTCAAACTAACAGACAATAGCTTAATAGTGTAAAAGTTAGGCATTCCCCGAGTGAGTTGAACCTTAACCATGGTGGGGTCGTGGATAATCCCTGTTGAGTTTGACAGTTGGACAACATAGCTGTTTATTCCCTCCTGATTCTTAGTGGATGCTGAGTTAAGATCAGTTCATGAAGTTAATTATAATCATTGTTTCAAATGGTTTTGGTAAAAACCGTTATGAATTTTCATGTTGATTTTCAGCTTGACCGTCATGAAAAGATCATTAAGAGGTTTGATAACATTTCCAACCACTGAAAAGACCAAATTAATCACTGCAATTTATTTTCTCCACACTTCAATAAATACTGTGAGAGCTTTTAACTCTATAAATCATGTTCCTACAAGTCGGTTGATCACAAATCAAGACATTTTGTATCCACCGTTTGTCAATTTTTTAAGAATTTCCTTATTCGTGCTCACAAACACGTAGTTTGGTTAAGCAGAGATTGAGTTGATAGATCTATTCTCGTAAATGCGAAGATTAAATCTCAATGGAGTTTCGTTTAACTCCAAAAACAATTAAGTTTGAATAATAAAAAAATATAAACTCAAATCTCTCTCAACCTATGAATCATCAAGCATTGAAATAAACAAAACAGTTCTGATTAACAAACTGTATTAGTTATATAGTTTTCTAAAAATTTACTGAATATCTCAGAAATCTCGTTTTGTATTCGCTTCACCAAACAATAATCACTTTAGAAGGGGATTTTGTGGAGATTTTAATAATTTTATATAGTTGAAATCATGAGTTAATTGAATCTAGACCGGCTCAGTGGTCTAGAGGTCAGGCGCTCGAGCGCGAGACTGATAGGACCTGGGTTCGAATCTGGCGAGTCGGGTTCGTGGATGAGCACTGCTGAGGAGTCCCACAGTAGGACGAAACGACCTTCCACTGCTTCAAGATTTTCCATGGTTGTCTAGCTTCAACTGACTCATGATTTCAACTATGTAAAATAATCATTTTAGTAGAAAACTATAAATTATTTAAATATGAATTCAGAGAACAGAATTAAAACTGAAGAATGTAATGAATATCAGTGAGAAACTGCATCCACAATAGAGTTCAGTCAATGTAATCATGAATATAATGTATGTACACGTATATATGTAATAACTGTTGCAAAACAAACCAATTCGAATGAAATGATTTTAGATCATATTCACTGTGTTCAACATAAAACTTTTAATGACATATCTGTCATGCCATTGTGTGAATCGAAGAGTTGATCTTTTGTTGATTACATCAGCATATGACCGATTAGAATCTACTAAAATTATACATATATTTCATCGTGGGATGAAGGTTCACGATATTCAGCTGTGGTTGATTCATTACAATTTGTATTCGACAAAAGAATCTGATATAAGTGAACATGCATTTAAAATATCCACCCTAGAGATTTGAAATTTATTGAAATGTTAGAAGTCATGTAACATATTTGACAGTAATTCATGTATGTCAGGTACTTCTTAATGCAGATCGAATCAAGTTGCGATGTGGCCGCTAGTCTAGGTGATTCGACATGGCGTGCATTAAGTTGAGATAAGATGGTGGTTGGAGCAAGTCAATAGGAAACCATAGACCTAGGTTTTGTGCTACTTGGCACTCGTCAGAAAGGGGTATCTGTAATCTTGAGGGAACTGGTGCTCCCTGATGGATTCTATTCCGTGTCACTGAGCTTCACAGTCAAAGACGTTACCACTGAGAAATGTCAAGTCACCTAGACTGGTGGCCACATTGCAACTTGATCGGTACGATTCAATCTGCACTAAGAAGGACCTGGCCTACCTGACATTAATTACCATCCAGTGATCAACCAATTGTAAAGGCATCTCAGTCATATATTTGGTCAGTCGAGGCCTGAATAGCTCATTGGTAACGTTTATGACTGTGAAGCTGGGTGACACGGGATCGAATCCTTCAGGGAGCATCAGTCCCCTCAAAATTAAAGATACATCTTTCTGACGAGTGCCAAGTAGCACGAAGCCTAGGTCCAGGGCTTCCTGTTGACTACCTCCGACCACCATCTGAACTCTGAATTAGTTTGACATATATCACTTTTCATGACAAACGCATATCTTATTCAAGCTAATAATATCTCATTTAATTAATTTCCTTGATAAACTTTAGTGAAGTAACAACGATAAATATTATGGAATGCAGTGAGTTCATTTGATTTGATTGGTTCAAGATGTTCCACATATGCACTGATTTGTTTGCATAAACATCACGTTTGACAAATACAAATACAACATTGTAGACGAAGGGTATGGACGAGTTAGAGAAGGAAAGAAAGAATGAGTTAATCGAGTACAAGAAACATGTTATGGTTGACCAAAGGTAGAATTTGATAATAATTGGGAGACAGACAATGGTGGAACATGACGTTTACTTTGGAAATTAACTAAATACAGAACACCCTTCAACAGGAATGGAAGAGTAATCAATAATTACAGATTTATCAAAATCACGAACCGATGAATTTTAGATCACGGTTGAATACTAGGAAGAAATGGATGGGTGTATCATCGAAACCAGAATATTCGATCTGGTGTGCAAACACGTATTTTTGAAACAGTAATAATGTTAACTGCTCGTTGGTGTATATATAAATTGTTTGAGCGATCAGCCACACGTCCTTGTAGATTCTTGAATACACACTTCTGAGTGGTCCCATACTTAGATGAATTGGCATTCTCGTTCATCCTAGTATTCAGTGACAGTCTAATGTTGATCGACTCATGATTCAAATAAAACTTAATCTGCACTAGACTTAACTTAGTTAATAACAGTGATAATAATAATAATTGTTAAATGACAATGCTATAAGAGAATACAATTATGTGGACGACTGGAATGACAGGGGTTCAAACATCTCACTCAATAACATTAAAGAATGAGGCCAGAGATAATAACCATAAAATGGAGATGAAAACGTGAACAACTGAGAATGTTATTATGTTCATGTGAAAATAAATTTTTTAATATTTTTAAGATGTGAGAGGAAATTATTGAATGGTGGTAGCGAATTGGTTGCCATTTTAGAAGCAGGTAAACCTCTTATTCTTTTCGCATTCACAATTTGAAGCTGAGATGATGAATGGCTTCTGCTTAAGTTAGAGGTAGCCATTATTCTTTCTATTTATTACTTTCAAACAGTACCAGGATTTACTAAATGGCTCCTATCCAACATTGGTTTATCTGAGCCACTATAAGGCTGTTTGAAGTCACTCAAAATCAGATTCCTTGATGCATGTAGTTTGTTTTTCCTTATCATAACATCTTCTTTGTTCTCTAACATACACCAATTACAGTCAGACGGAAAGGTATTAACCAATATGTCCAAAGAGACGCCTTTTTAAAATCAGTAAGTACGTGAAAAATTCAAATGATAAATAACGTAGCGAATTCCTTTTATCTTGTATTATCTTTTCAGTCATTTAAGGAGAAAAAGACTGACTGGATCATGATTACAGTAACTTAAGAAAAAAATTTTTCATTTTTTACAAAACGGCTTTATTCTGAATGAATCCCATAGTAGGACGAAACAGTCGTCCATTGCTTCCACGTTTTCCATGATGATCTAACTTGAATCGACTTTTGAATTCAGCTATTAAATTACTACAAACTCCACAACCCCCCCTTTCTGATTGCAATTTATATATAATAAATTTAATTCAAACACAATCCGTATCCATAAAAAAAACAAAGAAAAAAAACAAAACAAATTAAAATTCTTAGGATAAAGAAATAAATTATGAATGAAATGATTAAACTGTATAGCTAATGAATAAACTATTAAGGACAAATAAGGATTAAGCAATTAAACAATAAAACAAATCTGATTTGTTTGTTTTAATGAAATACTATTCATTCCATGTAATGAGGAAAAAATAACAATTTTAAAACAAAATACATTTTAAGCAAAGATGGATAGTGGTTAGCAGTGGAATCCAGGATGCGCGTTTCGTCCTATTTGGGACTCGTCAGCTGGATGTACCTGCATCTCAGAGTTGATGTTCACTCTGAAACTCTAACCCAGTACCTTTCACTTCAAACGCCATCACGTTATCCACTCAGCTACTGAGTTCTGATGGCCACTTGCTTGTGCAATGGGGTGAAGTTTAAGACCAGTTGCAGTCCCAAGCATCAATGGGAAGATTCAGACAAACAATAGATTTTGTTATTTTCTGAAAATCGATATAATTTGTCTTCCTTTATTTCTTTCCTATCTGTGATGAAAGAAAAGAACATTCTCCTAAAAATAAACATCGACAACAACAATGAAATTCATTGAAACATTTTTCTAACTACAAAATTGTTAACATATTGAATTAGTATTATTTAAATTCATTTCAGTTAGGATGAATGAACATGATGAAGAAACAAGTTAGCTGTGAAAAAAAAGAACCAATAAGAGACTGACCAGTTGCAGTCCTAAACATCAATGGGAAGATTCAAACAAACAATTCTAAATGAATTTAAAGTTCTCCCCATTGCAAAATCGAAGGGATATTAGGACTGAGTAGCTGAGTGGACAACGTGATGACGTTTGAAGCGAGTGGTACTGGGTTCGAGTTCCAGAGTGAACATCAACTGTGAGATGCAGGTGCATCCATCTGACGAGTCCCAAATAGGACGAAATCCGCGTCCTAGATTCCACTGCTAGCCACCACCCATCTTTGCTTTTATTCCTGTTTGAAAATTAAATAATTAATTTCTTTTTATTTTCGTCCCCCTAAAAATTCCGTACAATTAGAAACATGTTGAAATAGTGTTTCTTTTGTTTAATGATTCATTTTAATAAAAATTAGAAATTTAATTAAAATAGACATGAATCTATCTTCTATTGTATTTGCTTTTGTCTAAACTTATCATTTATAATTATTCTATATTATCTACGAAAATTGGGAGGAATAATAAACACTTATATCAGTATAATGTATTATTAGGTCAGAACTAAAATAGAAGAGGTTGTGACCAGCGGAGTTCAAATGTGTCGGGTGGAGATAGTTATCCACTTCAAACAATCAATGAAGGGTTGTGTAAGATCATGGATTGATTGAAGTTAGGCATTAACATCGTTAGGTGTTGGCTCATCGGTCTAGAGGTTGGATGTTCGCGCTTGAGATCGAAGGTTCTGGGTTAAAGTCTTGAGTACAGGATTGTGGATGTGTACTGATGAGGAGTCTCGTACTAGGACGAAACAGTTTTTAAGTGCTTCCAGGTTTTTAATGATACTCTATCTTAGATCGACCTTTGAATTCAAATGACAAAAATAAATAATGATTTTGAATATCGTTTCAATTTTGATGAATAAAAATTTTCATAACTCTTGAACACTACACTTTACACTACTATGTTAAAATACCATATAATTCGGTAGTATAAGAATTAGTAGCTCATTCAGGTGAAAAATAGAATGAAATTCACATCTGATTTATTTCGATTTGAAACTGAATTGACACGAAACATTTGAGATGGTGGAGAAGATTTGTAGCTCAGGTGGGTGATTTTGATGTAGGTTTGTTCTCTGAGCTGGATGGTTTGGTCGTGTCATGATGCATTTGTTCGCAAAACTCTTAATAATTTATTTTTAATGAAGGCTACTGACCACATTTGTAACTTAGTAGTCTGAAAGTGAATCACTAGGATTTGCTATAAGCTAGAAATGAAATGTAAGCTGAATTTGAAGGTCAAATTACACTTACTAATATATTAGTCATTTGGGTCAACTTTCAATCAAGTATGGTGTGATACTGCATTACTTATAAGAATTCATTCTAAAAAACAAGTGAACATGTCAAGGCATATTATCGTTTGAAGTTAAGTGAGTAAATGTCCGACCAGAACATATATCACGTGCATCAATATGTGGTAATCAGTTATTCAGTACTGATCTGAGCAAATCAAATCTCTACTCACAATATAAGCAAAAATGGGATGCAGATACATCCAGCTGACGAGTCCTAAATAGGACGAAATACGCGTCATGAATTCCACTGCTAACCACTATCCATCTTTCTTTTTAAAAAGCTCGTGACTTAATGTAATATCGAGGTGATCCGCATAGGATGCATATATGCCAATAAGAGACTGATCAGTTGCAATCCTAAAAATCAACAGGAAGATTCAAGTAAACAATATCAAATGAATCTACTCACAACAGTTACTCATTGTTATAGACATTAATTACAACTCATAATACATAGAAATTTAATGTAATTTCCTATCAGAATGTATTTTGATAGAGTCTATGTAATTTCACTAGATACATTTAGCTTATAAGAATTGGTAATTACTTCATTATTTTTCTATTTATATGACAGTTATGAAAAATTTCTTTAAACAAGTAACTCTTAACAGACCAACTTTCGATAGGTTTTTGGTTATATATACGACTTCTTTTTTTTTTTTCATCATATTACCAAACAACATTACGTTAGGAATACAGTAACTGTTAGTAAATAACTATGAAAATTGTCTGATAAACTTAATCCGGAAACTGACTGCCAAAAGTAATTTCATTGTATTTAAAACATAAGTATCATTTCTTTCAGGAAATAGAAAATTCAAATCTATGCTTGCCATTAAAGAAATGCAACAATGACAGACAAGTAAATTACGCTAGGCTTTTGACTTTACGAAAAAAATATATATATAATAATAGTAGATTAAATCAGAATATTCATTTTATATTGTTAAGAACATTGAATTTGAAAGGTATGTGTACATTTTTTACAATGGAGAATTATAATAGAAGCCATTGTATCTCAAATTGAATATGAGTTGATGTAGAATAGATTTGATAGCTGTAGATATCCTTAACATTATAGGCGTATCAAGTTAGGATGTACTGGTTGGTTGACTAGCGATCGTCAACAGTGAGTAACCATGGGACTGCAATCGTACATGAACCCTTTACCTCTAGACCACTGAGCTCTTGTCGTATGGTATACATATCTTACTTTAATTAACCCATGAGATTTCACTACCATGTTATGTTGTCTTTGGTCAGTAAGTGCCTCATACACGATAAGGTTGAACTCCACTAGGCACGGTCTGCTAGTGCTTCCAGATTTTCAATGATTGTCTAACTTTGGTCGGTTCGTGATTTCAGTGAAATTCAACAATTCTAACAACTTTGACTGGCAACTGTATATTTTTTGATCTTCCAGAAAACATTCATTGTAATATAATGTGACTAAATTCAAATTCATGATTAGAAAGGTAGATAACATTTGTTTATTGTATAGTGCAATGTCAAAAATATTTATGCAAACGACAATTTTATTAATAGTAAGTAATAATAGGTTACTCAATATCAATTTACATTCATTTTAATATTATTGATAATTTTAATAGTTGAGATCATGAGTCAATTGAAGTTAGACTACCATGAAGAGAACCTGAAAGCACTGGATGGCCGCTTCGTCCCATTGCAGGACTCCTCAACAGTGCAATCCACGATCCCACCTCTCCAGATTCGAACCCACTACCTATCAGTCCACTAGTCACTGCTTCTCAATAGAATTCCAGCAAATACCTTTTGAAGCAAGTCACTAGTGAGCATATATTGGTTAATATCAGAAGGGGTTTTGTGTAAATTTTATTAATTTTATAGTTGAAATCATGAGTCAATTGAAGCTAGACCGGCTCAGTGGTCTAGAGGTTAAGCGCTCACGAGCGAGACTGATAGGTGCTGGGTTCGAATCTGGCGAGGCGGGTTCGTGCATTAGCACTGCTGTGGAGTCCCATAATAGGACGAAACGGCCGTCCATTGCTTCCAGGTTTTCGATGGTTGTCTAGCTTCAATTAATTCATGATCTCAACTATTAAAATTACTGTAATATCCACAAAACCTCTTCTGATATTATTGATGATGTCGAACCTATGTTTGTACTCTACTCCGTTTTCCGATTGATGGAGACGATCATGTAACGGGGTAAAAAGTAAACGGATTAAAAGTATATGGTAAACATTTTTTACTGAATTCATTCTTGTAGAATTTAGCTATCTGACAAATGTCTATTGTAACATGTTGATATCATATCCAGCTAGGTTGTTCCAACAATCTTTGCTCCAATACTTTCCGTTTAACAACAATAAACAACTTAGAGGACGATTCGATATTAAGTGTATTAAAGTTTATTATATAATCATGAATCTTTTTGTTTTAAAATGATTGTAAAAAATCACCTTGAAAATGAGTGACTAATTCAAACACGATTTTTAACAAATAAGTTAGGTGAGTAATGAGATTTGCCGAAGTGCAAATAAATCAGTCCTTGATAAATCTGGTGTCTTTAAACGAACTAAAAACTACATGATTTATAAAATGTAATAAATTTATTTCATTTCAAGGCTTCTAATCAACATTAAACAGACTATAGATTCAATGAATAATAGGATGAAGAAAGAAGTTTCGTTCTACCGTGGTTACCGACAGTGTGATAATTGTAATGAATCAAACTGACTATCTATAATCGGTTTCTCATCCTATCTATTCAAATTAGCCCTTTTGAATTCAATATTCCGCATATTTTGTTTTCAGATGATGAGAACACTTCAAACATTATAAATAGCTTTAATTTACAGATCAACTTGACTTGCTCAAGTTATGTTTTATTGACTATTACACATTGTCTGATATATTTTAGTGTTAGATACCTTATTAAGAATATAGTGTTTACAACACGATGTTTCACACATTATCAACTTAGCCAAAAATTATATGGTTCCAACCAAATCAAACCTATTTTGATTTTCATTGATCTAAATGTTATACCTTGTTACTTTATGTTATTTAAACCCGCGTTAATCCGATTATTGATTTATCCACTCTCTGAAAAATTGGCTTACACCAAGTTTACGATCCCGCACGCGCGACTCGAACCCAGGACCTTCGGCATTACGCCCGAACACTTGAATTCTGGACCACTGAGTCATTAAGGAGATCCATATTAGGAAGAAACGGCCATCCAGTACTTCCAGGTTTTCAATAGTGGTCTAGCTTACATCGATTCATGAATTCATCTATTAAAATTATTACAATCTCCATAATCCATATTATGATCATAATCATTTGCTCATCAGTGACTAGCTTTAACTCCTGGAGTTCTAGTGAGAAGTTGTGATCAGTGAAGTCTAATCCGTGTTGAGTGGAGATAGTTATCCACTTCAGACAATAGATGAAGAGTTGCGCAAGATCACAGATCGATTAAAGTTAGGCAATAACATCCTTGAGTATCGGTTCACTGGTCTAGAGGTTAAGTGTTCCCGTGCAAGATCGAGGGTCCTATATTGAAGTCCTGGTTTCAAGATTGTGGATGTATACTGCTCAGGAGTCTCATACTAGGAGGAAACGGTTTTTCCAGGTCATCAGTGGTAGTCTATTTTAGATCAACTCATGAATTCAACTATTTATATTGATTTATCCACTCTGTGAATAATTGGCTTACACTATCACAACATTCTAATTCCTACTCATTAAAAAAATATATCATCGTTTTATTGTTATATACTGTTTCATTAGTTTAAAAGTTACTTTGTCAAATTTAACAACCCACTGAAATTCGCTTATCAACAGATTTTTTTGGTTCTTGTAAATAATTCCTTCAAGTGTAATTTGTAAAACAATCCTTCATTTATTATTTATAAAAAGAGCCATTTGAAGTGTGAGTATTCGGATTTTTAGACGATGCTTTCAGTGAAATAGGAATCACTACAAAATAATATTATTCACTTCATAAACTATAAGCAGATGGTGTCATTTTCATTGATCATGAATGTTATCATTATCCTGTTCAATTTGGGGTTTGAGTCAAAACGCCGGTGTAGGATACATTAAATTAAACTATGTTAACATTCACTTGGTATTGTTTACTTAAATCTTTCCATTGTTGTTTAGGACTATAATTGATCAGTCCCTTGTTGGTATATGTGAATCATGTGCGGATAGCATCGATATTGCCTGAAGTCAAAAACATTGTAAACAAAGATGGATAGTGGCTAGCAGTGGAATCCACGACGCGCGTTTCGTCCTATTCGGGACTCGTCAGATGGATGTACCTGCATCTCAGATTTGATGTTCACTCTGTTACTCGAGCCCAGTACCGTTGGCTTCAAACGCCATTGCGTTATCCATTTAGCGCGTTCTGAATTCCGCTACTAGCCACTGTCCATCTTTGCTTAGTATAGTTATTAACAGTTTTTAATTTATGATCGTGAAAACAATTGGAACGAATGAAGTGTTATAGCAAACAACAATCTTTAACTGACTATTAATGCACAGAATCGAGCTTTTTAAGATTTACAATCACTATATTCATTCGAAATCTCAGTATGTTTATTTCATTCTTACATACAAATGTCTGGGAACACAAAATACATATTTTAAAAGTATAATGCAAAAGAAACACAAACATCCAGTGTACGGTAAAATAAAATATCGTTTAGAAAATAAAACGAAACTGTCAGTTTTGAAAATACAAGTTCCCCACCTGATGAATGTGGTTTTCGTCTTCGTCGGTATAAAATCTAAAATCAATTGCTAAAGTATATACTTTGAAAACAACTTAGGATACTTAAATAGAATTCCTCCATCATGATCAATAATGTTTTGCAAACGGGTTGAAAAATCTTGAAAATTTGGTTATGTAAAACAAGCCTAATAACAATATGTTCAGTATGAGTATCTAATGACTAAGGCATAGTCTTATTTTAAATTCGAGTATATTAATTTCAGAAGTGTCACAACGAAAGAAATCTCAAAGAGCCTATGATTTGTGAAGGAGGCTTAAGTGAAGTTGAGAATATTCACCTACTTACTGGGGTTAAATGAAGGTTATAAATTAGTGAAAGGAATTAGGAATGTGATTCACAAGTAGAAGTTACGTTTAGGAATCAGAGTTAAAGTTTTCATCATGAACTGACACCAGCTCTAATGTCGAGATGATATTTAAGCATATGGACTAATGAATCTCGTACCAAAATTCAAGACTTGCTTTCTTCGATTTCATACATTCGTTCATAAATTATAGTTTCACCGAAATCACTTGTTCAATATTAATGCTATTCCCTGACGGATATCTTTAGATGCTAAAAGTCGCCTATACCTAGTAAGAAATTAGTCAGATAACCATTCCTTATATCAACAATATCTTAAGCCCTTCATCAGTTTAAAGAAAATATATATTAGAACTGAGGTGCTTAAGGTTACAGTATTGTTATTCTTTATTTACTCTATTGCTTATAATATGAATGACATCTAACAACTCTCATGAATGTCTATTAAGCCAAACGTTATTTTACTGCATATATATGTTTCAACTTAAATTTCTGTAAACATGTTTATTTATAAATTCACATGGTGTTGTTTGCTTGTATCTTTCCACGGATGTTTAGGACTGTAATTGATCAGTCTCTTATTGACATATGTGCATCCTGTGCTGATAGCCTCGATATTGCCTTAAGTCATAAGCTTTTTAAGCAAAGATGGATGGTGGTTAGAAGTTTATACATATTTGTTACGCATACAAACTAGTCTTTAAACATATATATGTATATATTAATAAAAATGCAAGGAGGCGTTGGTTACAACAAATCATAGAAAATGCAGTCTAAATGCATATGGCTGAACAATTCGGAAATAACACTTCATCAATCATGATGTCATCAATAACAAACACACATAAAACTCATGCTGTAATCATGATACGAATACAACTATGAAGAAAACAAATTCATTTGGCACAGTTTGTTTGAATCTTCCCATTGATATTTAGGACTGCAATTGATTAGCCTATGTGCATACTAGGTGTATTGCATTGATATAGCCTTTAATTCACAAGCATTATAAGCAAAGATGGATAGTGACTAGTGGAAGAAAACATCTGTGAAATGAATCTCTCCCCACTTTCTCTCTCTCTCTCTGTGTATTTATGTATAGATATATGGGTATTTGTACATAACTATTTAAGTATTATATAATATACTGTCTATAGAAAAAATAGCAATATGCAGACAAACTACAAATAACTATTCCTCTAAATTATAAATACAATCATGTAAATTAATGAAGTGTTATTCATTACACAAAGTGAACATATACAGTATGAATGTGTAATGAAGTGTTTTCAACCAGAGAAGGTTAATTATACACAACAGGGTAGTTTTGAAATGTTGATTGAAAAACATGATTAAGTTGACTAAGGTTACTAATAGCGAAAATAATTTCTATGACGTCAGTAGATATATACATATGTAGATGTATATAAGAGATGGTTTATAACAGACATAAACCGCAAGGTATGAAGTCACGTCTTCTTATATGCCATCATTTTTCTATTCATTAATAACAGTTGCGAAATGATGAATGAAATTTACTAACATGTATGTTTTTTGCAGGTATTCTGAAGAATATAAGAATTGATTAATTTAATCATTACAGAATGAAAACATCTTAATAATTTGTTGGTTAGTTGATTATATTTATCGTGAGGAAACAAAAACCCCTTCTGATATTAATCAACATATGCTCACTGGTGACTGGCTTCAAGATAGATGTCCTGGAGTTCTAGTGAGAAGCAGTGACTTGTGCAGTTCGAGCGGGTCTGTTGTGAGATAGTAACTCATTGGAGACAATATTGGATGTGTCCCTCAATTTCGTGGATTGGTTGAAGTTAGACATTAACACCTTTGGATACCGGCCAGCTCAGTGGTTTAGAGGTTAGGCGCTCAGGCGCGAACCTGATAGGTACTCAGTTCGAATGTCGCGAGCTGGAATCGTGGATGCGCACTGTTGAGTAGTACCACCGGCGCAGTTGGTGACACCGAGGCTAAAATATGAATTACCTAGAATGACCACCTCATTTTGTATTCATCAGTTCGACTGCTCCTTTAGAGCAAGTTATATTGATCAAAGTTCTAGTAATTTACATTTTTGTGATCGCGAACAACTCCCAGCGTGGCTAAGCAAAGGTCTGGAGAAGAAAGCGAACAGTTCAATATTGACCCATTTAGTGCAGATTTGAAAAGGATGAATAATAACTGGAAAGGATTACTCAGGACAGGGTTGTATGGAGAATGCTGGTGGGCGGCCAATACTCCTCCACGAGGGGTGACAGGCACAAGTAAGTAAGTAGCTATACGAATTTATCAGATGACTTAAAATACATAGGTCTAACACGAAATCAATCGTCTATTGTCTGAAAGTTCAGTCCATATAGTTCATTGACTTTCAGTTAGTCATTTTTTTGGATTTCCAGTCACATTTATGAAAAGATAATATCGATTGATAAATTTTGTATAGATTGAAATAATCACATCATGTTGAACGGAAAAAGATTCGACGTTTTATGTTTTAGTATATAAAAGTATTTTTATGATTGAAATCATGAGTCTATTAAAGCTAGTCCACCATCGAAAGCCTGGAAGCACTGGACGGCCGTTTTATCCTATTGTGGGATCCCTCAGTAGTGTGAATCCATGATCCCGCCTAGCCAGATTCGAACCCACGACCTATCCGTTTCGCGCGCGAGCGCCTAACCTCTAAACCACTGATCCAGTCGGCATCCACCGGTGTTAATGTCTAACTTCAACCAATCAACGAAATTGAGGGACACATCCACAGGCCCGGTTAAACTCCACTAGACACTGCTTCTCACCAGAACTCCAGGAAATACCTCTTGAAGCCAGTAACCAGTGAGTGTTTGTTGATTAATATCAGAAGGGGTTTTGTGAATATCATAATATTTTTTAATAATTGAGATCATGGATCAAATGAAGCTAGATCGCCATCGAAAACCTGGAAACAATGGACGGTTCTTTGATTCTATTGTGGGACTCCTCAACAGTGCACATTCACTATCCTGTCTCATGAGATTCAAACCCAGGACCTATCAGTCTCGCGCGCGAGCGCTCAACCACTAGACCACTGAGCCGGTCTAGCTTCAAATGATTTCAACTATAAAATTACTAAAATCTCCACAAAACTCCCCTTCTGATATAAAAGTATATTTATAACAATATTTTTTTAAAAAAATTATTTTTTGATATACGAATAATAAAATCAATCACTTGGGAATACTTGTCTAGTAACTGATGAACAGATAGTTTTCTATCTAATTTTTCAAACAGTGAACATTATTAATTTAAAATTAAAACTTATTTAGCGTATTTGAAGTTGTACAAACCTTCATATGAAATAATCTGGAAAAACTAAACAAGTAACAGAATATTATGGTGAATTTTTGAAAAAAAAATAGTCCCTTTTCATCTCTTATTTAATCCTATCTAACTTAATGAGTTAAACTAAAGAAAAAAGAAAGAATAGAAGCTTCCAGAATTTTTTAATGGTATTTTTAATACTACTTAAATCTTGTCTAATTTTATATTAGAAGGAAAGAGATTTGAAAACTTCTCATTTCTAGATTTGATCTAAGATAAATCCTTTAGATTATTACAAATAGCTTGTTGTTGTATTCGGAGGAAAGAAACTGAATTAGTAAGCTCTTTTAAACTGTTTAAGTATCTGGTATTACTGTGTCATTGCAATTTCATTTGTATTTACAAAACAGAGGAAAAGAATATAAGTGTTTCTGGTTTTCGAGTTCCGCTACCCCATTAAGTGGTCCTATCATTTAAAAGACGCAACGACAAATCCATTCAGTTCATATGAAATTCTTTTTATAAGTATAGGGTTATGGAGACTTGTGTTTTGACTGAGATCATGAATTAATCAATGTTAGACCATATTTGGATGCCGGCACGGTGGTCTAGGGGTTAAGCGTTAGCGTTCAAGACTGAAAGTCTTGGGTTTGAATCCCGAGTGGGGATCGTGGATACGCACTGCTGAGAATTATCATACTTGGACAAAGCGGCCCTACCAGGTTTTCCACGATGGTCTAACTTCAATCGAGTAAATATATTCCTAAATTGTTTGTTCACTCTAGCAGAATTTTGTTTTTATTTCATAATCCGACACTGATCACAACTTCTCAGTAAAACTCCCGGAGTTTTATCTTGATGTTTATCACTGGTGAGCACATGATTATGATCATAATGTGGACTTATGGAAATTGTAGTAATTTTAATAGTTGAATTCATCATGAATGCGCTCTGCTGATGAGTCTCATACTAGGACGAAACGGCCGTCCAGTGCTTCCAGGTCTTCAGTGGTGGTCTAGCTTACATAATCCTTTTCCGATGTAAATTAATTCTCAGTTGGATTTCTAATGGTATTGTTTAGAATTTGTTCTGAGTATTATAAATATAGATTGATTTGCGAATGTAGCTCATTTGTAAATATCAAAATTGTTAAATTTTTTTAATATTCATTAGTTCAGTATATGTTTTATTCATTTTACTTAGCGTTTTTTAGCGAGTTAGATTTTCTATGGGATGAGGTCGCTAATCCCATGCCCAACCCTCCTCCTTTATCCGGGTTTGAGACCAGCAGTAACTCTAGAAGAGCTACAGGCGGAGTTTCTATTCTTTTTAGATATTATAAAATTATTTATATTATATCATTGAACACTTCAATATCGATCTATCTTCAATGTTTTACTTAGACAAGATAAGTAAATACTTCAGTATTGTCGTTTTAAGGTACACATATTATTTATCAAAATATTTTGTTACTAATATCAGAACTTAAAAATGTGAAACTATTTAGTCTAACGAATATCTAAGTATATTTAATGACATTTAAGTTATCGTCTTTACCTACATGGAAGACGGAGAAAAGTAACTTCCTTCTTTATTATTGTATCATTAATTTCTGATATTGAATAGAAGAACTAATGATTTTAAATGAAGTAATCATTTTTAAAAAAATTAAAGCGGTAACATTTTTAATGTAACATTCATCATTTTCATTAGACAATTTCTTGATTACATAACTTTAATTACTTAGGTATTTAATAAAATAACCAGGAATTTCTTTGAAATCCGTCGATTTGGAATGTATTCAGAAGGGGGTTTGTGGAGATTTTAGTAATTTTATATATTTGAAATCATGAGTCAATTGAAGCTAGATCATCATGAAAAACCTGGAAGCACTGGACGGCCGTTTCGTCTCATTGCGGGAATCCTC
Organism: Schistosoma mansoni; assembly: GCF_000237925.1. Lineage (NCBI taxonomy): Eukaryota > Metazoa > Platyhelminthes > Trematoda > Strigeidida > Schistosomatidae > Schistosoma > Schistosoma mansoni. The sequence continues at coordinate 7,952,961 of NC_031495.1, forward strand.
AGCGGTACGCATCCATTGTCCCGCCTCACGAGATTAGAATCAAGGACCTATCAGAGTAGTTTAAATTTAACGAATACGGTTCATTAGAATAGAGTTGCTTATTTCCGAAAGAAAGGACTGTTTATACGATATATTGCTATTTTATATTATATCGTGGATGTGCACTAATGAGGAGTCCTATAGTAGGATGAAGCGGCTGTTCAGTGCTTCTAGGTTTGAAATGATGATCTTACATTGATCAGTTTATGATCTCAACTGAGAACTTAACAATCTCCACGATCCTATAATGATAAAAACTTATTTCATGAACAAAAACCATGATTCACATGATAAATTTAGAGATGCTGTTTGAAAATTGTCAAATATTTTCAAGATCCATTAAACTTTGACCTTGACGTCGTCGATTCGAAATTTTTAAATAACATATGAAAAACTTTATCATGTTATATCGAGGTTGTAGAATTTTCATAGTTTAAGTCACGAATCACCATCGAAAACCAGGCAGTTCCAGATAATCCTCTGGTCCTAATATAGAACTCCTCATCAGACCGCACCCTCTAACCCATCGCAGGGAATCAAACATACAGTCTTCAGTCTCGAATACCAGCACCTAACCTTCAGATCACTGAACCAGCATGCAGGGACGTTTATGTTCGACTTCAATCAATTCACGATAGTGTGTGACCAGCCTCCCTCACCTGGTAACATATAATGATTTAATTTATAAAGTCTACAAATTGAAAAGTTTTCAAAATGTACAGACTAGTGTCAATTTGTGTTAAAATGTTTTGTTTTTGTTTTTGCCCTTAGCTTTAGTGAGATGGAGATACAGTTTGCTCAAATTAATTCTAGAGACCTATCGGATTGTTCGAGTTGAATTGAACATGAAGAAAAACTAACTACAGTAAGCTTTAAGGGAAAGGCTTTTAGAGTGTTTATTCTGTCACAGTTGTATATCAGTCTTTTTTTTGTATTGAGTACTAAGCCGGCATCTCAAACAATATATAACTTGAACAAATGGAAACGCATATATGAAAGCCAATGTGAAGCACAAGAATCAAGTCACATAGTTGTTAGTAAACGAAATTTGTGAAGAACATTGAATTTCCATAGTTCGCATCGCGAACTGACTGAAGTTAATTGCATACATCATTCAAGGGTTAGATGCTTCCTCAGAGGCTGAAGGTCCTGGGTTCGATCTTTTGTACTATCATCAAAGAACACTACTGAGGAGTCTGTTAGTATGACGGAATAATTGTTCAACTTTTCTGGTTTCATTAGTTGCATAACTAAGACTAAATAATTGCCTTAATTTTATAAGCTCAAAAGTGACCTGCAAAATTCATATCTGAAAAGCTTTTACGCTTAAGTTATACTCAGTTGTGTTTATTTTTATGCCAAACATTTTATGTATAAGTATTCTAATAGATGAATTCATGAGTTAATTAAAGCAAGACCACCATGGAAAACCTGGAAGCACTGGACAGCCGCGTTTGCGCGCAAGACCGATAGGTCCTGGGTTCGAATATCGCGAGGCGGGACCGTGGATGCGCATTGCTAAGGAGTCTCATACTAGGACGACGCGGCTGCCCAATGCTTTCAGGTATTCTATAGTGGTCTAGGTTTATTTGACTCATGAATTCGACTGTTAAATATACTTATTTCATTTAGCTGACAAATTAGTTTTGTTTTACAAATAGGTGTTCTACCTTTTAATAACCATTTGTTCAGGAATTTTCTGTCACAATTTAGTTTTGTGAGTAACCATCACTCAGCCACACTATCTACATCAATATAAATGGTTTATCGAATATCTACAGAATCTATCTTTCAAGTTATGTTCGTGTTATAACCTAGCGAAGACATGAGTACGGGTAACTTCCGGGACCTATTAATGGACGATTATTCTATATATATTCTTATTGTTTAATTATTGAGTAATTAGATTGTGTATATCTATGTTCATCTTATTATAAACTTTATTATTATTATAAACCGAGTATGCTTGAAATAATTTGATTCGCATAGATTCGCATAGCAGAAGCTGTTATTTGTGTTCTGGACTCAATTGAAAGGGTTAGGCGGACAAGGGATCAATAAGGATGGCAGACTGCTCATACCAGTCGAACGTCATTGGCTTGGCACAGTGCTAAGACTAGACAAGTCATATTCCGATTGGTGGACAGTTCACGTGATAAAAAGCCGGACATAAAATCATGATTCAGATTTTAAAATAAAAGTGAGAAAAATCAGTTTCTGAGAATATGCAATTTTTTTTATCAGTAACAAGTTAATCATAATGCGTCATATAAGCAAAGATGGACAGTGGCTAGCAGTGGAATACAGGAAGCGCGTTTCGTCCTATTTCGGACTCGTCAGATGGATGTACCCGCATCTCAGAGTTGATGTTCGCTCTGGGACTCGAACACAATACCTTTCGTTTCAAACGCCATCACGTTATCTACTTAGCTACGGAGTGCTGATAGCCACTTGCTTGTGCAATGGGGTGAAGTTTAAGACCAGCAATCTCGAAACAATCTTCATGGTATACACATATGTCAACAAGAGACTGATCAATTGCAGTCCTAAACATCAATGGGAAGATTCAAACAAACAATACCAAGTGAATTCATAACGCGTCATAGTTTAAATAATCGTATCATAAAAGAGTACAATACAAACAAATAAAATAAATTATTGAACCGATCACCTCCTTTCTTTTTTCTAACCTCATAATACATTATAATTGATTACGGGAAACCTCCAATAGCTATTTGTTGATTGTCACCAAAGCTCATCACTAACTTAAGATTATCAATTCATTCACTGATGTTCAAAGGTATGTCGATAAATTTCCAAAAACTTTTTCTCAACCATTTAACACCAAGAAATGTTTCTCTTATTGTTAAATCATTGAGAATAATAAACGCATCGTAAATTTATCAATACAAATTCAAATTAGTTGAATACCAGAAGACATATAATTTGATTACTTACTCCTGTTACTCCCAATGGAGTATAGGCCGCCCACTAGCATTTTCCAACCCACTCTGTTCTGAGCCTCCTTTCTAGTTCTATCCAATTTTTGTTCATTCTTCTCATATCTGTCTCCATTTCTCGGCGTAATGTATTCTTTGGTCTTCCTCTTCTCCTTCAGCCTTCAGGATTCCAACTGAGGACTTGCCTTGTGACTCAGTTAGATGCTTTCCTCAATGTGTGTCCTATCCACTTTCAGCGTTATTTCCTGATTTTTTTTTCTCCGCTGAAGTCTGATTTTACTTCAATTATTAACTAACAATTTTATTGTTCAGTCACATCATAATTCTTTATTGTCAAGATAATATCAAAATTTAATTCTAAATTAAAGTTAAGTTGATTTTCTCTTCAAGAGTTTAACTTTTAATAATAATAATATCATGTTTATTTGTATAATAATGCGTGATCATAATTCAATGAAAATGTATAGTTATATTGATGTTCAATAGCTTATATTCGATGTCAAAATCTCGGCTCTCTGAATTATTTCAATTTACTAACCAGTCTTTCAATACCTCTGTATTTTTCTATCACGCGGATAGATTGATTCAAATTAAAACAAGAAAAGAGACTCCAATTTTTTTTTGGTTTGAAACTTGTTTCTTCATTGTTTTATTTTTGTTTAAAAGATAATCAGTTTAGGTCCGTTAATAAATTTGGATAATACCACGAAAAGATTAAGTTTATTAGAACAATGTACTGTATTAGTGTAGTACATTTCAAATACATCAAATATTTACTCATTAAGGTAATTATTCGTGAAAAATAAAAGTTGAAAGCATGAATCAACTGAAGCTAGACCACAATAGAAAACCTGGAAACACTGGACGTCCGTTTCGTCCTATTGTGGGACTCCTTAGCAGTGTGCATCCCAAAATAGGACGAAACGGCCGTCCAGTGCTTCCAGGTTTTCTGTTGTGGTCTAGCTTCAATTGACTCACGCTTTCAACTGTGAAAATACTAAATCTCATAAAAACCCCCCTTCTGAAAACACATAGAAACATAAGAGAAGAACCAATATAATAAGGGGAAAATGTGAATCATATCATTCTGGATAAGATCATAGTCATCTGTGAAAAACAGAGGACATAAATTGTTAATTGAATAAATGAAACAATGCTGCTTACTCTCTCACTTTCTTTTTTTTCTGGTGGTTGACTGGATTATGAAGACCTCGACATCTGACGGGAAGCACGGAATACAATCGATAGCTCGGAATCAATTAGAAGATTTGAACTTCATAAATGACCTGGCTGTTCTATCCCACACACATCGACAAATCTAGGTCATGACAAATAGTGTATCGGCAGTCTCTGCATCAGTAGGCCTGAACATGCACAAGGGAAGAAGCAAGATCTTCAAATACAACTCAGAGATCACCAAATCATTCATACTTGATGTAGAAGATTTGGAAGATATGGAATCTTCCACGTACCTGGACAGCAGCATCATCAATGAACAAGATGGATCTGGTGCAGACTTAATGGCGAGGATTGGCAAAGTAAAGGCAGCATTCCTACAGTTGAAGAACATATGGAACTCAAAACAACTGTCAATCACTATCAAATTCAGAATCTTCAATACGAACGTCTAGACAGTTCTACTGTACGGAACTGAAACATGGGGAATTACTCCGACCGTCATCATAAAGGTACAAGTATTTATGAACAGTTGTCTACGCAAGATACTCAATATCGGTTGACCGTATACCATCAGTAACAACCTACTGCGGGAGAGTACAAACCAGGTTCCATCCGAGGAGGTAATTAAGAAAAGATGTTGGAAGTGGACAGGACACACAGTGAGGAAATCATCAAACTAAATCACGAGGCAAGCTCTAATTTGGAATCCTGAAAGGAAACGAAAAAAGAGGTCAAGGAACATGAAAAAGATGAATAGCAACTGGAAAGGATTGTCCAGGACAGAGTTGGATAAACAATGCTGTTTGGCGGCCTATTCTTAATCACAAGGGGTAACTGCCGTAAGTAAGTAAGTAATACTTTCTAAAGCCATATCAGTCTTTCATGGGAAGAGGAAAAGAAAGACAGGCTACCTTTCATAGATCTATACATTCTACTGTATTTTCCAATTATTACTTATGAATTGGGATATAGAAAGAAAGTCGTTTATCAGTTATACTACATATCTCTTAAAAATAAGAGCTAACTCACAAAATTCATTATGGATAAATTTCAGTGTATACCATATCCTAATGTATAATTTACACTTTTTTATCAGGCCCTAAATGATCTGCACTATTTATTTATTAGGTTTTTCAATAAATTAATGAATATAATGTAGAAATTTCTATCAACGACTGACAGCAGCCGATGAGCTATCAAAAGATCAGTAATCTAATCGAATTGGATAACGATTTTGTCGTAACTATTTACTTCTATTCGGAGTTCACGCAGTGAATCATATAAAGTCTGTCTGTAGCTAGGTCAAAATATTCAACTCATTGTATTGGAAAAAAAATCTACAGTCGTTTCATGATGTCACGCACTCATCAGTAACTGGTGTCTGGTAGGATTAACCTGACTATATAAAATAGTAACGTTTCATGTCACTAATTCTTTTTATAACTAATCCTGCAGTTACTCAGTAATGATTATACGATCACATTTGTTGTAACAAAGCATTTTATTAGATATTTTCTCAATTCTACTTGCGAAACCTGAGTGATAAAATCATGACACTTTTCAGTGTCGATAAGACACACTTATGAAGTTTTGCAAAGTAGAAAGAATGATCTGTTACGTGTTTTCTGGCGTTCTAAAACTCGCCAAAAGATTTCAACATGCGATGCAGTCTATCTTTAAATTTCATCTAACCTTTGGTAATGTCTAACCTAATTCATCAAAACTGTATCATTTCCCGGGGAGCACTTATGTAAAAAATTTCCTTTCACACATATTTCGCGTCTACATATGCCTATATTCGAAATGTTTCCTGGAGCTTACTAGTACAACATAACATTACACTTACCAATGTTCAAGAAATTTCACTGACTTATATTAATTGTAATGAATTCTTAAGTATATATACATTCGGAAACTGTCGAGTAAAGTCTATCGTTAGCAAGATATATGTGTAATTGAATAACCCATTATGTTCAAAACAAAAAGCACTGCGTTTGAATCCCAAAGTGAGCATCAACATTACGTTGCAGCTAATAAGTATAGAATACGACGAAATGCGCGTTAGAGTCCCCTGCTTGAAAGTGATTGTAAATAATGCTTTTACTGAACCAACCCTCTCAAAATAGAGATATATCGAAAGACAATGATCAATTATAGTTCTTAATACCAACAACGAGAGATATAAACAACCCTTACAAATGAATTAAGAACAATGAATGCTTAATAGGATTAGTTTAGGTATAACAGTGATACATCGTTTTTCTATATATAATCTAAATTACTCTATTTTGACAGAATCCATTATTTAGTAGGCATGAAAAAAATAACAGTTCTTAGGAAAATTTCACCCACATTCATTTACAATAATTATGTTTCTTATGATTTTTGAGAAGGTTCTTACAACTGAAAACAAAACTGATGTCATTTAATAAGTGTCCGAATATATCTTGACTTCAGTCTAAATTGTCTGGATTTAGCGGGTGAATTTTGTTGGTTGAAGTTAGACATAAACACCATGGGATGCGTGCTCAGTGGTCTATCGGTTAAGTGCTCTGTCGCGAGACCGATAGGTCCTGAGTTCGAATCTCGCGAGGCGAGGTCGTGGATGTGCCCTGCTGAGGAGTCCCAGAATAGGACGAAACGGCCATCCAGTGCTACCGGGTTTTCCATGGTGGTCTAGCTATAATTGACTCACGCTTTCAACTATGATGATTTTATAAAGTTGCACATTTTTATCACCATAGTATTAAAAGCTGTCAATTATAGATCATACTTGTAATACCAAAAACAACCATGACAGGAAATACTAAAAATTCATTATAATTAGTTACAATACAGGTTGAAGGTTAATTAATATATACAGTTTGATTGAATTAGATAAGAATTTGGAATTGAACTGAAATAGATACGTTTAGGTGAACACATCAGGGATTTTCAGTGTGACGCAAACATAGAATTGTATTTAGATTATTGAGTGAGAAATTACTCACATGTGTTACATGAAACAAACTTCATGTTTAATAAAGTTAACTGAAGCTAGGGAAAATTAATCCCATAATCATTATAGTAGGATTTGTGGAGTTTATGGAAATTTCGTTGTTTAAATCCTCAAGTGATTTTAGCTGGAGTACTATTAAAAACCTGGAAGCACTATACAGTCGTTTCGTGTTATTATGGGACTAATCTCTAGCAGCCTAGATTTTAGGTATTAACACACAGGCTGAAGGTTCTGTATTCGATTCTAAAATGCTAATTCATGGATATGCTCTGCTGAGTAGTCCCATACAATGACGATGCAACTTTTCAGTCCTTTCAGGTTTTCAATGGTGTTATAGCTAAGATGAGTATGTGATTTAAAGTAAGTAATTTCACATGTCTAAATTAATAATAATTATGATTGCCATATATCACTGTATTTAGAACGCGACCAAAGGTTAAGGGATATGTGCATAGATGACTTCATAATCAATTAATATCAAACGCTGCGATAAATGTTAGAAGTAGAAAATTATGTTTATTGATACCAACGTATATCATCAAAACAGGTCACAAAATTGACCTCAACACAGCTTGTAACATGTTTTATGGGAATTGTTACATACAAATTTTTTCGTTTGATAGAACCTTTGGGTATTCAAGATATTCAAACGTTCTTTATATGCATATAAATAATTTACTGTAACCTTAACTCTGTCCTGTTAATCTTGTAGTCACTTTATAGCCTAGAATGGTCTGACAACTTTCTAACTTTTCCACATCATATTGATTCTATTTTCTCCCCTATTTAAATTTTATTCCACGTTCGATGTAGTTGATTTTGATTAGTTTTGAAGTAAATAAATGCCATGACAAGTATATATGACTAGATTGTTCGAAATGTATAATCCAAATACACTACATTTAAAAAAAAAATCAATCTTGTCTTCTTATTGTTTTAGTCGAAAAGGAACTAATAACGTCAAATTGATGAATATTCCATATCAGAAGGGAGAAGTATTGGACGGCCGTTTTGTTCTACTGTGGGACTCCTCAGCAGTACGCATCCACGATCCCGCCTCACTAGGAGTCCCATAATGGGATTAAACGGCCGTCCAGTTCTTCCAGGTTTTCCATGGTAGTCTACCTTCAAATGACTCACAATCTTAACTATAAGAATATTTTATAATTGAATATTTTTACACATAATATTCCAATTATTACAGAAATCATTTTCATTATTAAATTATTTAAACTATCCAGACTGACCAATCAGAAAATAGAATTTCATATTCAGTTTAACCAATCAGAATTAAGTGTTTTCTTAAATAAATAACCGATACAGTTTTTTTTTATTCAGATTATCTCATAAATCATAATTTAGGATACTTTAACAGTTATATGTTTAGTATTATTATCTAATATATCTTTTTTTAATTCATGAATATTATGACCAGAATGTGATGCGGTTACCTATTCTATTAAACAGGTATAATGAACAAAAAATCCTTATTGAACAATTGAATCACAATTCAATTTCACTTGAAAACATTGAATCATCCATTACTAGTTACTTTAATCAAACAATAAAACTATTTAAACTAAATATTTTTATGATGGATAATTTAGAACAAAGTAATATGGAAACAATGAAATCGAACAGTCTATTGAAATCAGATGAAACACAGTCTGTATCAAAAAATCCAATGGTTCCATTATCTCATTTAACAAATACAAAAGAAGTTAAAACAGATCCATTAGGTCTTGTTATTGCTAAACGTAAACGTAAAGAAATGGCTGATCCACAAATAGCTGAAGCAATATTGTCTGCATCGAAATTACCTCCACCTATTGTACCAGAGACTACAAACTCAGTGGATGTTCCAGAAGAATTGTTACAAATATTAGCATTAGCTAAAGATTATGATAAAGATGATACAGAAAATATTGACTTTTTCAAGAATTATTCACTTATACAACCTAGAAAACCATTAAACACTCAAGTGAATAATGTAACATACATGAAACGTGAACGCCTATGCAAGTTATCATCATTGAAAAAGTATTTCATTACTAAAGATTTTATGGAGGATACTGAAGAAACTCGAACTTTGGTACAGAATACTGTTCATACAGATGAAGAATGGTTTATGGAAAGCTTTTTACATGTATTGTGCATTTTACTGATCATAATTACATTACCATTGTCTTTGATATTTTGTTTAAAGGTGAGTTATTCTTTCAAATATTTTCATTATTAATACAATGACTGTATTTCAACAAATGCTATTCACTTATAGTTCGCTTTATTCGAATCCAATTTATACTTAGTTTCATGATAGTTGATTTCTTCAATTAGTTTTCTGGATGACGTTCATAGATTTGACGTTTTCAACAAGGGAAAACTGAAGTTTCTAATCTCAGATTATTTACATTCTAAATAAAATATCTATAACCCTGCTTAGCTACCAGATTTATTTCCTCTTGCAGTCCTAGATTTTCCTTCTGATAAAACCAATTGTTCAAAATCAATATAGAATGGTATTTGTTAATTGGTTTTGTTTGAAATAAATTCGGAATAAGTGGAAAGCATTTGGCTAGTGTATCATAGTATAGGACTCATCAGTAGTTCGCATTTATCACTCTACTACAGAGACTCGAACCCAAGACCTTAGGTCTAGCATATGAGAGCTTAATCTTTAGATCACTGACCCGTAATCCAACTTTAGTTTTGATCCATGGTGTCCATGTTATAACGTATGTTTTTATACGGCAAGAAGTTAGATAAATCGTGATAAAAAACGATTTCAGTGTAAAGAATATTGAGATACATCACAATTGATTGATCACTGGGTGGTGATCAATGTCATGTGTGTCAAGTCCTTCTTGGTGCTGATCGAATGCTATCGATCAAGTTGCAATGTGGCCACTAGTCCAGGTGGCTCGACACTGCGTGCACTAAGTTTAGATAAGATGGTGGTTGGAGGTGGTCAACAGGAAACCTTGGACCCGGGTTTCGTGCTACTTGGCACTCGTTAGCAAGGTGTACCTGTAATCTTGAGGGAACTGGTGCTCCATGACGGATTCGACCCCTTGTCACTCAGCTTCACAGTCAGAGATGTTACCACTGAGCTATTCGGGCCTCGACCGACCTCCTGTAGGACTGAGATGTAATCACAATTGATTGATCACTGGTTGGTGATCAATGTCATGCGTGTCAAGTCCTTCTTAGTGCTGATCGATGCCATTAATATCGAGATACATACTACAAATACTACAAAACAAGAGTGTATCATTTATAAAGGAAAAATAAATTAAAAGAAACATCCTTCCGTTGCTAATAGTGTTCCTTCAAAAAGAAATATCATAATCATTATGGACATTTGTATTGAGGTCAAAATAATCTTCTATACATAATCTGAAAAAAATTGTCAATCATTATCGGTACAATATCTGAAGTAACCAAACTGTGTGTGTGTGTGTTTACAACTATGCATAGAAGTAAATGTATATTTCCTTTAAAACAATGGGTTTTATTAATAATTAAAATATATCAGTAATTGAATTGAAACTAATACGGTCTTGATGAAACTTTTTTAAGTAGTATATTCGTCAATCATAAAATACAAAACCTATTTGGTTAGAGAATCGTATGCTTTTGTTCTCTGCTAATTAAGTAATATATATTGAAACTTATTCTTACCCTTGAGATAGTCCGAAAGTGTTAACATTATTTATTCAGCAAAATTATTTATTGAATTAATAATTATGTAGTTTTAATAGTTGAGATCATAAGTTAATTGACCTAGACCACCATTGGGAAACTGGAAGCATTGGACGGCCGTTTCGTCATATTGTGGGACTCCTCAGCAGTGCGTATCCACGATCTCGCCTTACGAGATTCGCAAATTTACTAGTTGAGATAGACTGTGGTCTGTTACAATTTACAAGGTTGTTATAAAATGTATGTGTACTTTGAAATGTTATCAAAATAATATTAGACAGAATTAACCTTATAACTTGTAGTTGTAAAAATATACGTTTCGTAATTATTTTAAAATTATTCTTGTTTGAAATACATGATGTAATGACCAAGACCATAAAGTTCGGGTGAAGTTATGAGTTAAGTTTATAGTGGTAACGAAAAAAACAACAACAAGAGTTACTAAATTGGCTAAGTAAACAAGTTAATTCAAATAAGTTTATCACTTCATGTAAAATGAAATGTCACAATTGAAGTATTTTCTTAGAATTAACAATCTATCTAAAATAATACAAACAACGTTGGATGTCATTTCGGTGGTCTAGAGATTAGGCATTCTCACGTGAGACTGAAGATCCTGGGCTCGAGTCTCGCGTGTAAGGTAATGGATGCGCACTGCTGAGGAGTCCTATATTAAGACGAAACGGTCGTTTAGTACTTCCAGGTTTTGAATGGTGGTCTGGCTTAAACCGGCTCGTAAATTCAACTGTGAATTGTTTTGTTTTCTAATAAGTTTGATTAATTTCAGGTTCAACGTCTTTTTAATGATAATTAGGAAATTTAACATTTACATACCCTCAATATTTATTCCAGTACCTTTCAAAGCTGTCATAAAATCAATTTATTATTGACAAGATGTCTTCATGGAATAGTCAGCAAAACATTAAATTATCAAAGCACGTGAATAAATTTCAAGGAAGTGATTTCTCGTAGCCATGATTTGCAAATAAATTCTATTGTTTAAATAGTTTAGGCTATTAATATTACCAATAAAGATGGATAGTGGCTAGCAATGGAATCCAGGCTGACGCCCGTTTCGTCCCATTTGGGACTCGTCAGCTGGATTTACCTGCATCTCAAAGTTGATGTTCACTCTGGGACTCGAACCCGATGGGAAGATTCAAATAAACAATACCAAGTGAATATTAATATTACCGTTTAATTTTCTATGAAGAAAGTGGTTTTACACCATTAATTACTGAATGAATATTCTAGAGTGAAATGTACTTCGTTTGCTGATTTAGCTTTGTTTGAGAGAATTAGGCAGTTCTATAGCTGCCATCGACAACTTAATGAAAAAGTTACATAATGTTAACCTTATCATTATACGGTTGCGCTACTTAGTTCAAGCTTTGATCTTCTTAGATCATGACTAAAAGTTTTAAAAAAACGACTCGACTATTTGTAGATGAACAGTGTCTGAAGAAACATTTAGGTCAATTATATTTGAATGACATTCCCCTGTTTTAATGTATGTTAGACACATTATTTAAGCAGACAGAAGAAAATACATAAGGTGACTTCTAATTATATATATATATATATCGCTAGATCTACATGATAATAGTTTCATGTAGTTTTATATAACAGTCTGTCTTTGTTGTATCTTGAACTTAGATTATTAGTATGCCCCGTATAACTTGAGCACTCAAATGCTAGAACCTTCCCAAGTCGCAAATGAGAAGACAGAAGTGGAATGAATGTTATTCCAAACAGTCTCAATTTTGGTACAAAACTCTCAGGTATTTATAGTTTTTAGTAAAAACGAAATCATCATAATAGTTATCCAATCCGCACACAAGGGGTTATTAGCATTTGTGCAATAGGGAAGCTACACGTAGTGATTCTGGAATATTCTTTCAAAAGCTGATTGGATGGAATATGTTCAGCTATTTCTGAGCTTCTTAAAGCTTCCTCGACTTCACCTATGGACCGTCCCCACAGTTTTGAAATGTGTAATGGTCTGATAGTTCATTATTCTATTGAGTAATTTATAAAACATCATTCCAGTATTATATTCACTACTTGAAACTAGAATCTTCAAGACAGTCATCTCAATGAATATGTCATTAAATCATTTAATTATTTCTCAAAATTACCGAAAATTACTGAGTCTTTTTTGTATTCACGAAAAAAATCAATGAAATATTACCATAAAATTGCGCGACCCACTTTCATTGTACTGAGGCAGATACCTGTCTCTCTCTTCAACTATAAAATTACTATAATCTTCACAAAACCCCCTTCTGATGATGATCATAGGCTCACTACTGACTGGCTCCATGAGGTAATTCCCGGAGTTCTAGTGAGAAATCGTGACCATTAGATCAATTCCATGTCAGGTAGAGACCGGTATCTACCTCAGATACAATGGAAGTTGGTCGCGCAATTTCACGGATTGGTTGAACTTGGACATCGACACCGTTGGATGCCGGCTCAGTGGTCTATCAGGTAAGTGCTCTGGCGCAAGACTGGTAGGTCCTGGGTTCGATTCTCGCTCGCGAGGCGGGATTGTGGGTGCGCACTGCTAAGGAGTCCAACAATAGGGCGAAACGGTCGTCCAGTGCTTCTAGGTTTTCGATGGTGGTCCAGCTTCAGTTGACTCATGATCTCAACCATATAAAATTACTAAAATCTTCACAAAACCCCTTTCTGAAATAATCCCATAGTTGAATCCTTTTTCTTTTCAAATGTTCGTTATTAAGTTCATTTCTTTTTTTATTTATAACAGACGAAACAATGAATTCAGTCTACCCAGTTATTAGTTTTTGATACCAGATTTGATGGATTACTTTTTTTAATCATTAAAATATTAAACTTCTCTTGTCTACAATACTTTGTTGTTGTTTTTCTCTTTGAAAAGTTCATAATCAATCATTTTGAAAAGAAACTTTATGACATATAAACAATATTACTCATTTATTCTTTAAATAATCTTATAGTAGTAAGTAAATGATTTTTAGTTGAGATCATGAATCGATTAATATTAGATCATCACTGATAACCTGTAAGCATTGGACGACCGTATCGTTCTAGTTCTCAACAATTGGAATCCACGATTCTGTGCTTGAGAATCGAACCCTGGATATCCGGTCTCGCGTGCGAAGACTTAATCTCTAGACTACTGAGCCGACATTCAATGGTGTTAATGTCTAAATTTCAACCAATCAACAAAATCGCGCGACTATTTTCTTTTGTCTCTACCTGACATGGATTAGAGGGATCGTAGATGCGTACCGCTGAGTTGTCCCACACTTGAACGAAATGGCCGTCCACTACTTCAGGTGTTCAATAGTAGTCTGGCTTAGATAGACTTATAAATTCGACTATTAATATATAAATAAGTTATTTACATTTGTACAGTGGATTGTACAAAAATTTGGGTCATCTGTTTTTGAAATAATGCATACAACTCAAATACATGTTTTACATTTGTTTGGGTTGAACCGTTATAAATGCAAACTGTATATATACTCATGAGCTTTCATAGATGTAGTACAACTGATTACAATTCTTAATACCGGAGAACCCAATAAAAAAACCATAGTTACTAGCAAATATTTACTTTTTGCTTATTTTTGATAAAATCAGAAATATATATATAAATATATATGGGATATCAAATATCAAATATGTAATTGATGGCAAAAAAGGGTGTAGAAGTTGAAGTAGTACAAAGCTTCACTGCCTAAATATGAGTTACTGATAGTCACTGTTGGAATTATTCTTGATATATATTGTGAATAATCACGATTTCAATAGATGTTTAAGTGATATTTATTGTAATATTGGACAAGTGGTACTGAGATTCCTGTACTGTAACAATATTTAGTGTTATTTAGTTAAGCTATTACTATTCTAGTAATATAGAAAATATTGATAAATCCTCATATTTTTGAGAGCGAGACTATAATTTATGGACGAAGCTTGAGCGAAGGTAAAGTGACCTTGCGAATATTCACCGGCGAGACTATAAGTTGTGGATGAACCAATCAGGTATAAAATAACAGGTCTCGGATTTTGGCGCGAAATCACTCATCCATTTGGCTAAATAGAGTTTTGGTATTATTGCTGATGTCTGTTCGTGATGAAAACTCTAAATAGAATTCCTAAACTTAACCATAAACTGTTGATCATAATTCGAATTCCCCACACAGGTTAGGTGGACACTCTCAAGGTCAGTCTAGCGTTGTTCCAAGGTCGCCCATAAATTATGTTCCCATCTATTCACCTACTAAGAGTAAATGAAGGTTATAAACCGGTGTGAGAAATTTGAATGATGATTTCAAGTTGATGGTTAAGGTTAGGAATTAGATTTAGAGTTTTTATCACGAACGGACATTAGCTAAAATACCAAAACTCTATTTAGCCAAATGGATGAATGAACTTCAAGACCTATTGTCTTATATCTGATTGGTTTGTCCATATAAATTATAGTCTCGCCTTTTTGATTAGAATAACATATTGTTTTCATTTACACAGTCATCAGGCTTTATTCTAATATACAATGATAGCATTATTACTATATATTGATAAACTGAACTATTCTTTTCTTAGAGACATTAGGAAAATGATTGTAATTATAATGAATAGTCATAATGGAATAATTATCCAATTATTAACCTATTCTATTATATGTGGGTTGTTTGTGGAGATTTTCAGTAATTTTTATATATACTTGAAATCATGAATCAATTGAAGCTAAACCACCATGGAAAATCTGGAAGCACTGGACGGCCGTTTCGTCCTATTGATGGACTCTTCAACAGTGCGCATCCACGATACCGCCTCGTAAGATTCGATGATGATTTCAAGTATATATAAATATTCTATTATATATTTGTGATCAGAGGTAAACAGTTAGGTCTTCTTATTTCTTTCTAGTTTTTATACAGTAGGACAAAGAAAAAACATAAAGAATCTAATTGATAATCTAACTAGTATAATGTTATAGTCTTATCAGAGTTTGTTCAAATATATACATAATCTATAGTACTTTAATGTCAAAATTCGCTTGTTAGTTAACTACTACATAGATGATGTCGGAAGTCTTTCCTTTGTGTTCGCCTTGTTTTTGTGTCCATGATAATATTATGATCCTAGAAATTATAAAAGATGACAGATGGTTTGACTTAAATTCTTTCGGGTTTCTTTGTTGTATTAATAATAAAATTTAAATAGAACATAAGGATTAAAGTATGATAAGACTATTGTTCTTTGATGTGTTTATATGTTGTCATACTCAAATTGTAGTTGATTTTCATGTATTGGCTTCATTAAGAGTATTAAACTTTACTTAAATGTAGGCGATATGTCTGAAAAGATAATATATTATGTAGTCCCTCCGGGGGCTACTGCCGGTCTCATGCCCGGATAAAGGAGGAGGGTTGAGCATGGGGTTAGCGACACCATCTAACTAACTTGCTAAAAAAAACGCTTACCAGAAAAATAAAACCAAAATTAAATAAAGTGTATATTTCAATCATGTAGGATAGGATTACAATAATATTTTCCAAGTGTTCACATAAGACTTGCCTTTGTCAAGAACATCAATTAAGAACGAACAATCTATACGTCATTTGCTTTTAAACTAGTAGAATGTGTTACGTAAGTAGGAAAGACAAGTCACATTGATGTATTAGTTTAGTCATAATCTTCGTAATTGAACTGTTCAAACTTTGAAATCCATTGACAAAGTGGAAAGAAAAGTCAGACAGAAATGTGCTTCCAGATTTTCAATGGTGGTCTAACATTGATTGGTTCATGATCTTAAGTAAAACTCAACAATCATCACAATCCTATAATAAGGATTGTTTCTTCTTCATTCCTCATGTAATATAACTTTTTCAACCCTTACAACCCGCGAAAAGTTTACTCATTTTATTGGAATACAATACAAGTTTATTATTATCAACCTACAAAAGAAGTATTTCGCTTGGAGACTGATTTTTATTATATCTCTTTTAAAGTATTTCAGTTGTTTTGAATTTATCTTTTGTGAAACTTGTCCCCTATAATTTTTTCTTACGGAATAAGATGGTTATAAACTGAATGAGGCGGAAAATCCTAATAGCTGTGACGAATTTTATTGAGATCTTGAGTCCATTTAACTTAGACGACCATTGGAGATCTGAAAGTCGTAGTATAATACTCTTCAGGAGTACCCGACCAAGGCTGCAGAACAAGGTGACGAATGTTTAATTTCTAAACCACTCAGCTGAAATCAATTAGCGTTCTTGTCCTTATCCAGTCGTTTCACGACTGACAGCTTCTTCACCTCAAATACGCTTGAAGTATTGTCCATCAACTGAATGTCATTGTCATGTAATCTAGGTGATCAAGCATTATGTGGATAATTCATTTCATTTATATAATTTCATTGGTTTTATCAAGTAATATAATTAAACTTGAAAAAAATATTCCGGTGACTAAGTAAGCTTATACAGTAATTCTCAGAATATTAGTACATTTTGTGCATAATACGATGTATTTTCCAATTTCCCAATTTTCATATCTTAAATATACAGCGATTCCCCAGTCTGTTCAAAACTGAAAAAGTTACAACTACAAATAGTTATGTATATTTAGATTATATATATATAGATTGGATGGTACCTGTAATGGGAAACTTTTCATTACAGAACGTCTCCGTTAGTTGAACAGAACTTGTAAATTAAGTTTCCTTGTTTCTATAACAACCAAATTTTCAAAATTTCAAAATTTACATTCAATTAGATTTGAAATTATAATATTTTTCTAAATGTCAACTTGGGTTGTATTTGTCTAAAAAGGCTGATGTAGGTACAGTAAATTTAAATTGTATTATATTCATTTTAATAATTATCTTAATCAAATAGGTTTTTATAGAGTTGAGATCATGAGTCAATTGAAGCTAGACCACAATAAAAAATCTGGAAGCACTGGACGGCCGTTTCGTCCTATTGTGGGACTCCTCAGCAGTGCACATCCACGATCCCGCCCCACGAGATTCGAACCCAGGACCTACCAGTCTCGCGCCAGATTTTTAACAAAAATACAAGTCTAAAAGGAATGATGCATGATCAATAGTACTGTATTCCAAATGTTTATAATGATAGGTTAAATTATTTTCTCAAAGAGAACCTAAAGTTAAATTGAAAAGACATTTCTTCTACCTAATCACTGAATTTCAAAACGAGAACTTTCACTATGGTCAAATATTTTGAGCAAATGTTTGCATTAATGGTTTTCAATGAATATTTGAAGTACAGATTAACGCTTATTGAAGCGAAGCAAATGTTAATTTTATAAAGGAGAGCATGGAAACCAACTTGTATCCAGAAACATAAAACTGAAAAAAGTTAACTGCCAAATATAAGTTTCTACTGCTTGCCGAAAAAAGAAACATAAACTATTACCTAAATTCACTTGTTCAGGACTGCAATTGATCAGTCTTTTATTGGCATATGTCCATACTATGAGGATTGCCTCGATATTGCCTTAATTCACAAACACATATGCCAATAAGAGACTTATCAGTTACAGTCCTAAACATTAATGAGATGATTCAAGTAAATAATACCAAGTGAATTTAAAATTCACCCCATTGTACATGTAGATGGCTATTAGGACTCAGTAGCTAAGTAGATAGCGCTATAGCGTTTGAAACGAACGGTACTGGGTTCAAGTGCTAGAGTGAACATCAACTGTGAGATGCAGGTACATCCATCTGACCAGTCTCAAATAGGACGAAACATGCAACCTGGATTCCACTGCTAGCCACTATCCATCTTTGCCTTTATTGTTTTCGATTAGATCCTCATCAGGTTTTACTTTAATATATAGTGATATCAAGGCAGTTTATGAGTCAATGATAACAGTGGAATAGATTACATAAATAAACATAATAAAAGAAAAATACTAATTGGTAGTGTGATGACAGGTGTACTGGTTATGATAAGAATAATAAAGGCTTGTATCCATGTTTCATAGTGGGAATTAGGAAAATATATACACTGAAATAACATTCATAAAAAAATATAAAATTACGTAATTAGGAGTGTTCAGATAATCGGGCTGTGATGTGTATATTTGCGAGAAGGAAATAGTGGCAGGGGTTAAGGAAAAAATAAACGAAGAAAGAGTACGTAAAATCTTAGTGAATGAATTTGAAGTCCATGCATTTTCAAGATGTTACAAATTTCTTATGAACCCAAAGACTTGGATTGTGTTTTGACTAACTACATTGAAAAGTCTTATCAGTTTTTACTTTCATGGAAAATAGTATCAGAAATTGATGTAGGTTTGTTCTCTGAGCTAGATGGTTTCGAAAATTAACGGAAAACAATGGTACTGAATGAAGCCATACAATGATTTATAAAGTTATTAGAAATATTAGTCTGTTATAAAGTGGCTTTTTAGTGAGTGATTAACAAATATGATTGAAAACCTTTAAGTGATTAAATAACCCTACAGGTAATTAGAGAAATGATAGTGAAGATCATAGATAAGACTTAAGAAATGAAACGTCAAACTGATACTTATCAATTAGATGTATGCGAAACAAAAGAATACTGATCATATTTAATAATATTTGAAGGGGGAAGGATTAGCACCAAGTTGAAATGAACGACCGGACACATGGGGTTATTCTAATCAGAATGTTTTGATATAACATCTGCCTGAGTAAGTGAACAGGCAGATATATCTTTGTGTACGCTTACATATTGCATCGGACTATTACGTTTCTACAGGAAATTCACACATTACTTTACAAATGAGACAGTTAGCATCTCTAATATTACAGGCGGTCATGCCACAAAAAATATAATGACATAGTCATATATATATATATACATATATATATAGTCAACCAATGGTGTACATGGGCTCCAGTATCCTGAGGGGACAAATGGCGTATGAACCGTTGTTGGTCACCGGCTACCATGGAACTGCATCTACTCACGATGTTCCACTGCCTTACGGATCAGATCTTTAGGTCGAAGACTCCGGGTGTGGCCTTCTAAGAAAACCACCTTTTTCAGTTTGGGTACCTAGGCAGTATCTCAGCCCTCACAAAAATCAAATGAGATTTGTGTGGCGCATATATTTCTGGTGCTCCATTGTACCAATATTTATGTGTTTAAATAAATAAATAGTAAATTTTAATGAATCTCTTTTGTACATATAGTTTGAGTTTTTCTATGTCCATAATGAAGGATTCAAAAACGAATAGGAGAAAAAATTATACTCTTTTGGTACGTCTTTATCTTCTACATGTAGAGGACTTTGAAAAGAGGATTTGCTTTAATTGAATGAATAATGTTGACAGGATATTCTATAACTTCGCTCTTAATCTAAAAAGAAGTTGCCGTTCTTTAACCAGGTAGATTAGTATTCATGGCCTTTCTTGGACAAACTTCAAAACAATCAACCAATCTACTTTTATCCATAGAGACAGGTGAAATCGTAGTATTACATTAAACAGTTAGATGTAAGAGTTTATTCGTAAACATTATTCCTAAACCTACTGCGATAGAAAGTTCTTCTGATAATATTTGAGATCCTTATCTTCAAGTTATCGACAGATGTGCCATCTTTGAAGTTAACATTAATGTAAAGTAAATTCTTTCATAAGAATACATATTATGTTGAATGTTCTGAGATTATTGTTTGGCTTTCAACGCATAATTAAATATTTTATTTTAATTATTTATAAAGTGTTCAAGTTTCAAAAATAAGGGTAACTCAATCAATCAATAAAATGTAACTTACAACACGAAAAATCAATCTGAAAGTATCAAGGGAATTAGCTGAAAGTTATATTTATCCATTTTTTAAAGTGATATTTTGTCTAGAGTTAACCAGACTCATCCAAAGCATAGTGATATTTAAACAGAAACACAAAAATTTTTTTTACATATTTTTTCAACATGATTTTATATAAATGTCCATATTTATTCATTACTCAAACCCAAGACTTTAGGTCTCGTGCACGAAATTTTAACCTCTAGACTAATGAGCTGACAACCAACTATGACAATGTCTAACTTTAATCGATCCATGATCATGTTCAATTCTTCATTTATCATCTAAGGTGGATAACTTTCTCCACTCGATTTAGATTAGACTCTACTGGTCATAACTTCTCACTAGAACTCCAAGAATTACAACTTTAAGCTGGTCACTAGTGAGTACATAGTTATTATCAGAATAGAGATTTCGGAGAGGTTGTAGTATTTTCACAGTTGAATTCATCAGTCAATCCAAACTAGACCACCATTGAAAACCTGGTTGTCTATCTTAGATCAACTCCTGAATTCATTGTCATAACTAAAAGTTCTGATACAAAAACTACACTTTGTATGGAAACATTTTTTTTTGATGATTGCTATTTCTAGTATTATCATTAATGAGCTACCTATTAAATGAACTTATTAATAGACATTTAAAAGCAATAAACAATAAATAATGTATGATGTGTACTACTGATGTTGATAGATGCAAGTAGTATATATCATCAATCCAAAGTGAAATGCCTAGAAGCAAAAGGTTAAGAAGATCGAAGAAAAAAGAACAAGTACAAAGAATGATTGGTATGAAAATGGAGGAACAACGAAGTCTGATACGATTGATTAACATTTCGCAAATGGAGTATTTACTGTATGATTCTAAGATATTACTAATTGATTGTCCCCACTTATGTTCTTGTTTACTGCAAATGTAACTGTTAAGTTTATAAACACTGATCGATTATATTGATGTGATAATTAATTATGTAACACTTATAGATAATACATTTACTACAAGTGTAAAATGCTATTTGGGAAATAAATAAATAAACAACAATATTAAATAATAATAAACAATGAAATGAGAAGAGAGAAACAAACTGTTTCAAAGATGTATACTTACTTACTTATTTAATAAATAAAAATCATATATCAGAAGAGGATATTGTAGAGATTTTAGTCATTTTATAATTGAATTCATCCCAGTATGGGGTTCGTACGACATGGCCGTCCAGTTCTTTCAGATTTTCCATGACGATCTAGCTTTAACCAACTCATGAATTCAACGATAAAGAATTATATAATCTAAATTTATATTTGAATAAATGAGAATAAACTTAAAATAATAGCCCCCAAATGCCCTGGTACGGCTGAGAGTGGGGAGAGTCCGCTCGCTCTCTAAAAATGCTCTCATATAGTCACGTGTATATAGCCTATGTCAGGGAAGTCCTAATCCCTGCCTTCTCACGCCTAGGATGTTGTTCACGAAATTGAGAGGACGATTGTCCGGCACTTTAACCGGGTTGGTGGACACAGAAAATCCACTTAGGGGAGTTGGAAAACCCTGATTTAAAACCAATGATGTACATGGGCTCCAATATCCTGAGGAAACAAATGGCGTATGAATCAATCGTTTATCACCGGCTACCATGGGACTGCATCTCTTGACGTTGCTCCACTGTCTTATGGATCAGACCATTAGGTCAAAGGCTCCAGGTGTGTCCCCCTAAGAAAACTACCTGTTTCAGTTTGGGCACCTGAGAAGTATCACAGCCCTCACACAAATCAAATGAGATTTGTGTGGCGCATATATATCTGGTACCCTCATGTACCAATATTTATGTATTCAAATAAATAAATAACTTAGAATAATACACCTAATGTTTACTTACAATAAAGTACATTAAACATTCTATTAATGAAGTTCTGAATGGAAAACCTTTCTATTTAACAATATGATTGTGTTTATTTTGAGTGAATTAGTTGGATAGATGTCTATTAACCATCTAAAAAGTGTATACAATTGTTTTGTGTTTACGTAAACAATGGGGTATGAAAAAATGATTTGAAATACTCCATAACTTTGTGGTAAGGTAGAACTACAAATTGTTTTTTTCTCATTATTTCCTAACTGACAAATAAAGTGAAATGTCTTTTCTGAGATTAGTATAAGAAATGATTTAATTATGGTGTATAACGAAATGATTAATTAACCTATGACTATACAGATTAATAAAGCAATCTTCGACGAATTACACATCAGAGAGTGAATACACAAGCAGAGAGTTTCGTTTTTAAACTGTAGGATTTGTTCTATCTGGAACTCTACTCTGAGAGATGCTACCCAAAGCTCTCTCTGTAGGTAATTTTAGAGCGAACCTCGACAATGATGAATGTGTTCATGATTTGTGGTCGTTTTTATGAAATTGTAAACAACAACTGACTAAGTCTATTTTCAGTCATTGGTCCTATCGTACATAATCCTGACCATTACTATTGTCATCATTATCAATAACTTCATCTATCATACCTTATGTCTTACCATCTCTGTCTATTTTCTGTTACATCACATCTATCAGTTACTTATTTGCCAAATCAATCACTTGATTAAAATAATTTGTCTATTTTCCTGGCACCTATACTCTCCCATTATTTTGCTTTCTCCTAAGTTTTAAATCCTTTGTATTACAACCAACCAGCTGACTGCTTTGTAACATGATGTCCACTGGCTCCAACAGTCCCGCTACTCTAGGAACAAGCATATCCATTAAAAGTGAAGACATACCGACCTCCTAAATAATGTTGAATTCACTAGGACTAGTGTAGCCAAGTAGCTAAACCACCGGTCTGCATAGATGCTGGTTATCAAATATTTCTGGGATCAATAAACATTTATACTTTAAGTAATAAGGATTAGTATACATTATGAAGTTTGTTGATAAAAACGGTTTTACAAACGAAATTAATTGTTGAATCATATATCCACATTAAACATAAATTTTTCATCACAACTTTTAAAGGAAATATAATATTTAGATAAAGATTTCTGTTGAGACTATGAATCGATCAATTTTAGATCATTATTCATAACCTGGCAGCAGTGGAAGACCGTTTCGTCCTAGAATGGTACTCCTCAGCAGTGCGCATCCACGATCCCCACGTGACATTTGAACCTGAGGCCTTCGGTCTCGTGTGCAAATGCCTGACCTCTGGGCCACTGATCCGACAGTTACCCACCGAAGACAATGAAAAATGGTTGCGCGATTTCGCGGATTGTTTAAAGTTAGACGTTAGAATTGTTCGATATCAACCCAGTGATCTAGAGATTAAGCATTCTCGCACGAGACCAAAGGTCCTGGGTTCGAGTCCCACATACGAAATCGTGGGTGCTCACCGTTCAGGGGTCCCATACTAGAACGAAACAGTCGTTCAATGCTTACAGGTTATCAATGATGATCTAATATTAATCAATTCATGATCCCAATCAAAAAGTGAACAATCTCTACAACTTCATACTGAAAATATTTCTGTTTTAATATATAAATATATAAACAGATGTTTGGAAAAGCATCTGATTGTAGATGATGTATCTCAAATTCGTTGTTCTGATATTTCATTTAACTCGATTTCTCCATATTTATACATTTTCAAATCATTCTATAAAAAGAATTTTTTTTTATTCAATGAAAAAAAACTTTTTAACTTCATCTTAATTCTTTTAGAAGTTAAGGATTTATCATGACTTGAATATCTATCTCTTCAAGGGATTATGAAAAATTTTTTCACCGAATCTGAAAATCGGGGGTTTTTTTGTGGAGATTTTCAGTAATTTTTATATATATTTGAAATCATAAGTCAATTGAAGGTAGACCACTATCGAAAACCTGGAAGTACTGGACGGCCGTTTCGTCCGATTGTGGGACTCCTCAGCAATGCGCACCCACGATCCCACATCGCGAGATTCGAGCCCATAACCTATCAGTCTCGCGCGCGAGCACTTAACCGATAGAGCACTGAGCTCTTTGGCATTCAACGGTGATAATGTCTAACTTCAACTAATCTACGAAGTTGGGCAACCGTTCACCAAGTGTCTTCAGTGAGTTGATATCTCCAAACAGACCTGGTTGAACTCCACTGTACACTGCTTCTCACTAGAACTCCAGGAAATACTTCATGGAGCCAGTAACTAGTGAGCATATAATAAGGGGGTTGAATTTGAAAATCATTTTAGAAGAAAAAAACAAAAAACAATTTATGTTATGAAGCCTTCTTATTGAAACTTCATGCATCCAATAAATAAAAGAACATTGGAGTTATTGTTCTGATGATGTTGCGGCATTTGAATTTTTGTTTTATTGAATTCATTTAGGTAATATTCAATGATCACTGGAAAGTTTGCATTCATTTGTCAAACATTATAGTCTGTTAGATGGATAACAATTAACAACATTTCAATCCCTAAATGATCTCAGTTAGATCACTATTGAAAGCCTGAGAAGCTGTGACCAGTAGAGTTCATTTTGTGTCGTATGTGAAACAGTTATCCCTCTACAGGTAATGAATGAATGTAGATCCGTATCATGAATTGAATTTATAAATGTACAACATTTGATCTCGGCTCATTATTATAGAGGTTAAACTTTCGCACTCTAGAGTTGAGGTCCAGGATTCAACAACCGGATGTGGGGTTGTGGATGTGCACTAATAAGGAGTTCAGCGGTACGACAAAACCGCCATTCGGTGCTTTCAGGTTTTCATTAATGGTCTAAGATTAGTAAAGTATTCAAACTTTGGAAATTTTACAATTTTCACAAATCCATTTTACTCTAGATAAGAATTAATTATGATATGGTCTCAGTAAAGATTTTTTATAGAACATTTTATTTAACTTAGATATAGTAGATTTAAATAGTAGAAACATTTTAATGACGGGTGTTTTTCAGTTATATTAGATTTCAGACTACTTGGATCATCTTTATAAATACAACATTTCAACTGAGATATTTATTATGAGCAGAGATGGACAGTGGATAGCAGTGGAATACAGTTTGACGCGCGTTTCGTCCTATTTGAGACTCGTCAGCTGGATGTACCTGAATCTCAGAGTTGATGTTCACTATGGGACTCGAACCCAATACTATTCGCTTCAAACGCCATCGCGTTATCTACTCGGCCACTGAGTCCTGATAACCACTTGCTTGTGCAATGGGGTGAAGTTGAAATTTACTTAGTATTGTTTGTTTGGATCTTCCCATTGATGTTTTTAGGACTGAAAATGGTTAGTCTCTAATTTAGTTTCTACAATTTTTATCGCATAAGTATTCCATTGATTTTATTAGTTATTATTACTGGTTATCACTTTTTTCTTATAGGTTGTAACACACTATGAACGAGCAGTACTATTTCGCCTTGGAAGACTGGTATCTGCAACTGCTAAAGGTCCAGGATTAATATTTGTTCTGCCCTGTTTGGATCGTTATCGTGTTTTGGATTTACGTACTTTTACATTTGATGTACCTACACAAGAAGTGCTTACAAAAGATTCTGTTACAGTTGTAGTAAATGCAGTTGTATATTATCGTGTAAGAGATCCTGTACGTGCTGTAGTTAATGTTGAAGATGCTAATCGAGCAACCAGAGTTTTAGGACAAACCACTTTACTCAACGTACTAGGTACAGTAAATTTAGAAGAATTACTTACTGCCAGAGAAGATATTGCAGCCTTAATGCAGGTAGGCTTACACAAATATAACATGTGTTATGTTAAATGTCACAATTGGATCTTAATGTATCTTATAGGTTTTGAAAGATGAGTTTTTGTATGATATTTCCATGTTTACAATAAATGAAGTTAGGCACTTGACAGAAATGAAAAGAATTATTTCAAAAAACTGTTAAGTACCTTAGAACAGAAAGTCTACATTTCAAAACTGCAAATAATCAATAACACTGTGCTTGTTTGATACAACTTTTGTGCTTCACATTGATGAATTTTGGTGTAACTCATTAAAGTAGCGACTCCTTTTTTAAATTATGATTCCATGCAGCAACAACTAACGTATTGTGGTGTGGTCTACTTATACCCACATAAGTAGTATATGGTGATAATCAACGGAGAACATATTTTGGTCGAAGATCGATAAGGAATTAACAGGAATGAAGTGCAATCGGTACGAAAATGCATGAACAATGAAATCAGAGAAGATGGACTGATATTTGCAGAAGGAACAGTTAAGATTGATACCATTGATTGTTATTTTGCAAATTAACTTTTTACTGTATGATTATCAGAATTTAGTGAGATATTCTGTAATTTGTGCTCAAGTACATTCGATTGACCCCAGTCGTGTTCTTTTTCACTACAGTATTACTTATTAAAGCTACTGTGGGACTTTCTGAAAAATTATAGAATAATTAAAGTTTATCCCATTGAACATTTAACCAATTTACTTAACATTAAAAGTCTCAATTTATAAATATTTTTATTTATAATGTCTATCTCACCTTAAATTTAGTTGCTTTACTTCACATCACTTCCCTTGACTTTCAATGAAGTTAAGCCTTCGCGCGTGAGACTGATAGATCCTGGGTTCGACTCTCATGCAGCGGGATCGTGGATGAGCACTGCTCAAGAGTCCCACATGAAGACGAAACGGCCGAACAGTGCTACCAGGTTTTCCATGGTTGTCTAGCTTCAACTGACTCATGATTTCAACTATTAAAATTACTATAATATCCACAAAAAAACCCTTCTGATATTAATAATATATTGATCAAACTTTTCAATTTTACTTAACAGATCTTATTTTCTTCAGGAAATGTTTAGATTATATCTAACTAAAGACTAACAATAGTACATATACAAAGGTCTTGACGTATTTAATTTTAATATGACAAGTTTGAAATATGCTTAATCTTAATGATCAAAGATAAAGATCATTGGAAAGAATAGTTTTGAATCAGATTTATATCAAGAGTATGCAGTAAAAGAAAAGTTTTATAGTTAGATATAAACTTAGTACCGAACAAGTGGTTATGATTGTTTTTGTTTTTAAATTTTATTGATTGGAATTAAAGTGAGCTTATAGTTAAATCGATAAAAAATTCAATTAATCGATTGATTGATTGATGTACTTGAATTGAAACTTACACATAGGTATTATGTATTGACAAGATAAAATAAAAGCCATGAAGATTTCTTACTTTCAAGGAAATGTTTATGGCTTCCAGGTTTTCAATGGTGGTCTAGCTTCAATTGACTCTTGATTTAAACTATATAAAATTACTGAAATCTCCACAAAACCCCTCCTGATAATAACCATATGCTCACCAGTTACTGGCTTCAAGAAGTATTTGCTGGAGTTCTAGTGAGAAGCAGTAATCAGTGGAGTTTGACCAGGTGTATTGTGAGATTGTAAATCACTGATGACAGTGATGGATGTGTCGCCCAACTTCGTGGAGTGGTTGAAGTTAGACATTAACATCATTGGATGCCGGCCGGCTCAATGGTCTAGAGGTTAAGCACTCACGCACGAGACTGATAGGTCCTGGGTTCGAATCTCGTGAGGCAGGATCGTGGTTGCGCACTGTTGAGGAGTCCCACAATAGAATGAAACGGCCATCTAGTACTTCCAAGTTTTCGATGGTGGTCTAGCTTTAATTCACTCATGGTTTCAACTATATAACATTACTAAAATCTCCATAAAACTCCCTTCTGATTATTTGTGTAAATCACTTTTCAGTTTAATGTTGTGAACATTATTAAATTTCATTGAAACCATGAACCAATAGAAGTTAGACTGGCTCAGTGGTTTAAAGGATAGTATTTCACGCGTAGGATCATATACACGTACTGATGAGGAGCATCAAAATGGGACAGAGTGGTCGTTGAACACTTCCAGATTTCCAATGGTGGTCTAAATTGTATAGGTTTATGATTTGAATAAATTACCTTTATCATACGTGAGGTACTGATTGGAGTAGTTTACAGGAAACCTTGTTTGAATTATGTTTCGTGCTGTTTAGCATTCCGGAGGAAAAAAAACTTTAATTCTTCAAGGAGTTGATGCTCTTTCCAAACATCATCTTACATCTCAACGTAGTACACGCGATATTAAGTCATATCGATAAGTGTTCACATTGCAACTTGATCTAAAGTGTTCAGTCATCAATAAGAAGAACTTCCTCTTCTCTAGCTAACTCATATGCCCATTTCAAATAAATTAAAATAATGATAAAGATAAAAAAATTTATTTTACATGAGAAATAACCATCTTACATCTAAAGTTTCTCAATTCGCCAAATTTCGTGGATTGTTCGAAGTTAGAATTTAACACCGTTGGATACCAACGAGCTCAGTGGTCTATTGGTTAGGCGCTCAAACGCGAGACTGATAGGTCGTGGGTTGGAATTTCGGGGAGGCAGGATCGTGGATATGCACTGTTGAGGAGTCCCACAATAGGATGAAACGGCTGTCCAGTTCTTCCTGATTTTCGATGGTGGTCTAGCTTCAATTGACTCATGAATTCAACCAATCATATTTAATCAATCAGAAACATTTGTAATTCATTAAATATAGAAACGTCTTCAAAATATTCATCTTCTATTTATCTCTAATTTAAATAAATAAATGTTTACCAAAATAAACAAACAAACAACTAAATACTCTAACCAATAGATGAATTTAATTGATTGAATTAATTCCAAAACGAACATAAATTTTTTTTTATTACTGTCTTATGTTAATCGTTTCATCCAAAAAATTTATAAAAAAAAATAAATCTGATCATGAGGTTGATTTTAATTACTGTTTACAGGAAACAAACAAACAAAAATAATAATAAAACGTAACTAGATTAAACTCATTTAGTATTGTTTGTTTGAATCTTCCCATTGATGTGTTAGGACTGCAACTGGTCAATCTCTAATTGGCATACTGTGCATACTGTGCCTATTGCCTGGATATAGCTTTAATTCACAAGCATGGTAAGCAGAGATAGATTAAGGTGTTCATTTCAATTTCATATACATAAACCAGATTATAACTTTAAAGGTGAGGTTAGCCATCATAGGGTTTATGATAATCTTTTTTTTTGTTTATTATTGTATTTGTTTACATGAATAATATTTACATTATTACGTTCTTCTATGGATAAGGTTGTAGTGAACAAGAACACTGGTGTGTGGGGAGATGCAATCGAGTGTATTTAACACAACATTACAGAATATCTCATTAAAATATGAGAATCATATAGTGAACAGTTTATTTGCAAAATAACAATCAATTGTCTCAATCTTAACTGTTTCTTCTGCAAATATCCGTCCATAGTCTCCGATTATAGTTGTTCATGCATTTTCGTACCAATTGCGTGCCGTTCCCGTTCTTTCGTTATCGATCTTCTACTGAAATACATTCAATGCCCAACTATCATCATATACTACTTATGTGGATATCAATAACTCGCACCACAAGGTTACAGATAGGGGAAATATTTTATTTATACTCAAAATATATCCTTTACTTAACTGTCCATACTAAATTTAATGTGGTGTATAACGGTTTAGATTATTTCATTCTTAATTACTCTCAATAGAATTTTGATCAATCTTAATGTGTTTATTTTCATTCCGTGCAGATTGCTTCAGTATATCCCTTTTATCATAAGTTTAAATAGAATAGGTGAAATATAACTAGCACTGGAATTCGAAATGTACAGTTTGACTTATTCGGTACTCATTATCTGGATACCACTGCTAGTTACATTCCATCTATTTTAATATAAATTTATGTCCCTTCTAAATGTTTTTATTTAAAGGATTTTTATTTATCATAGAAACCTGACATTAGTTATCAATGGATAATTCATTTCATCATTCATGTAAAACTAACCGAAACATGTATGAATCAAATCAAAATGCATATGAATCACCATAAACTTTATTACTTACCAACATTTTTTTTCATTTGTATGGGAAGATTTATGGAAACTATGAGATCTTCGCATTGAAATTCCCGAAATAATTTTAGCTGGACCCGCATTTAAGAACAAGAAGTCGTAAGCAAAGGAGTTAAAGCGTATCAGATGTGAGATAGTACCCACTGAAGACAATAAAATATGGTTGCACAATATCGTGGGTTAATTGAAGTTAAACTTGTACACCATTACAACCCAGCTCAGTAATCTACGGTTTAAGTGTTCACCATGTGACAAGAGATTTTGGGTCCAACTCCTGTGCGCGAGGTCGTGGTTCAAACCTTGAAAAATTTTGTATCCCACTATATAAAATCATTTTCTTTTCGGGTAGATTTCTAAAATGGATAAGGCAATGTTAATGCCTTTACCATTCACGGGTGAATAATAATAATGATATGTAATCAGCTAGTGTTCACAGCAGGATAAATAGAATTAATTTAATCTCTTTACCTATCAGTAATCTATAGATGTTAAACAATTCAATGACCTGCTGTGCGACATGGCTTTATAAACTATTATAAATTTTTAATATCACAATAAAGTTGATTAAACTGACGCGATTTGATCAATCTAGATGTGTAAAGTTTCTTTAAAGGGTATAAATGTGAAACCAGTATAAATGAACAATTGAATACTACTGTTAAAATATACTACTCACTTCTCTTCATTTATAAAAACAATTGTTCAAACAAATTAATGTAATTATCTTTTGTACAGATAAGTAACTATGCATTACTATATAAGAACTCTCGTCTAAATTAGAGCGAATAGTTTCACAGTATTTGAGCGCCGAGTTGATGTAAGACATTATATAGGAATAATATATATTTGTAAAATCTCAGCGAAT
>NC_031495.1:7984668-7987656 GCF_000237925.1 Schistosoma mansoni
ACCACCATCGAAAACCTCGATGCCAGCTCGAGTAGTCTACCGGTTATGTGCTCCGGTGCGGGATTCGTCGGTCCTAGCTTCGAATGTCGCATGTGCGGGCTCGTGGATGTGCACTGCTGAGGAGTCACATCATAGGACGAAATTGCCGTCCAGTGCTTTCAGATTTTCCATAGTGGTCTAGCCTCCATAGACTCATGATTTCAGCTACGATAATATCATATTCGTATGTAAAATCTTCCATCAGGGCTGCACACGAGCACTTGGACCACATTGCCAGGCGAAAACGTTGGATTTACTACAAATTTATTCGCTGAGATTTTACAAATATATATTATCATTATATTATTATTACAAATATATATTCCTGTATAACTATGCATTACGTTATATAAGAACTTTCGTCTAAATTCGAGTGAATAGTTTCACAGTATTTGGGCGCCGTACTGATGTAAGACATTAAATAGGAATAATATATTTTCATAGTTGAAATCATGAGTCAATGGAAGCTAGACCACCATGGAAAATCTGGAAGCACTGGACGGCAATTTCGTCCTATTATGGGACTCCTCAGCAGTGCACATCCACGATCCCGCACACGCGACATTCGAAGCCAGGACCTACCAATCTCGCACCGGAGCACTTAACCGGTAGACCACTGAGCTGGCATCCAGGTTTTCGATGGTGGTCTAACTTCAACTGACTCAGGATTTCAACTATGAAAATATTAAATTTTCCACAAAACCCCTTCTGATCAATAATATATTTGTAAAATCTCAGCGAATGAATTTGAAGTAAATTCAACGTTTCACCTTGCAATTTGATTCAAGCTTCTTCAAGGATATTTCAAGGATATTATTTGAATAGATAATCAATTAGATGTAATTGAATTACAAAAAATTTACCATTTGCATTTATATTTTTCAAATAATTTGTACATTTACTTTAGGAACGATTCACCTTCACCGATGAAAAAAAGTTTATATCGCAAAATGTTCTTTGCTTGACTTCCACTGATACCCAGAAAGCACTGGACAAATGTTTCACAGTATTATTAGAATCCATGACCCCATTGCAAGCGGTCTAAAATATCTATAAATTTCCGTACATTAGTATTAATCATGTAGTCACTAATGATTGGCTTCAAGATACAATTTCTGGAACTCTTGTGAGCAACCGTATATGATATGAACTAGTTATCCATCAAAAAACAATGGAAACGGTTGCTCAATACCGTGAATCGATTGGACCACTAGAAAGTGGCTCAATGGTTTATAAGTTAAGCATTGTAGTGTGACGTCGAAAGTCCTGGATTCGATCCCTTATGATAAAGAGTCCAATCCTAGAACAAAACTGACATTCAGTGTTTGCAGTTTTTCCAATGATTGTCTAGCTAACATCACTTTAGGATTTAAACTATGGAAATTCTATAACTAATGACAATCAAGCTTAGGTTTTATGCCTAATGGCCCAAATATGATATTTTTCTAACAAACTACCATATTTGACGAAATTATATTTACCTAATCAACGAAGCTATGATCAACTACTTTGAAGTTGAAAATGTAGCTTCAGACATTAATAGTTATCAGTATAGAGTTATGGAAATTGTTGAGGTTTTTTATTAAGATCATGAACCGATCAACATTATAACACAATTGAAAACCTGTAATAATAATTAAAAATAATCTACACATCTTTGCACAGTTCTATTAAATTGATACGTCTTGTTGGTTGAACGCTATACTCGGATCCTAAGCTAGTATCGTAACCCTCTAGCTAGAACTACACAACGACTTGAACACAAGAGAAAAGGGACAAAATATGCGGGAAGCACTTTACTCCAAAGGCTCATTCATGTACAGAAAATATAGGGTTTTTTAGTACGATCTTAGAAGTCCTTGGGTTTTCCTGAAAAAAATCTAGAATACTACCAAACTTAGTAGCAGTGTAGTAATCAGGCAATCAGAACCTCTACATGTGACTTCATTTTCGTGATGTTTCTGGAAAAACCTCTAGTCAGACGCTGATTAGATGAAATGCTTCTTAATGTTTCCTGAGCTTGTCATGTCTATTGAGAGAAATCGTCTCAACAGTAATTCATTGTGTAGCATGAATTAAAATAACATGTTTCATTTAAATTCCTGCGTTACATTTTAAATGGATCACAATAAGTTATATTTTACATTGAACGTTATGTAAATATTTCTTTTACAACTCTCAAACTGTTGCATTAACACATACTACTCAAACTGTTTTTAAACTATTAAGATAACATTTGTCTTTCTACTACTACCTTCTAATTCATTCATGTTTTCAAATGGAATGGAAATGAAACAACATTATTTAACCTGAAATATCAATTAACTAGCTATTTGAATAGTCGAAAAAAAAATAAAAAAAATTTTTTCTTTTTCTTAACAGATAAAGTTTTTGGCTTTAAAGTATATAAGAAATAAATGAAAGAAAAGGAAACTAGTACCATATACAGATATTTTGTTTTAGTCTAATAGACTTGAAACTATGATTTCTTTTTGGTAACCTAGTTAAACAATTTAAGAATAATAGAAATTTACAGTTAAGTGAATACAAGTAAGTACTATAGTATTAGTAGTGTGGTGTGGGCTACTCATATCCATATAAGTAGTATATAACGATGGTTTAGTATTGAATGTGTTTCAGCAGAAGATCAATGAGAAGAGGATGAGAATGGGACGAAATTAGTATGAAAATGCATGAAAAATAATAGTCAGAGACGATGGACTGATATTTACAGAAGGAATGGTCAAGATTGAGACTATTGATTAATAGTAGGTCCTGGATTCGATTCTCGTGAGGCGGGATCGTAGATGGGCACTGCTGAGGAGTCCCATAATAGGACGAAACGGCCGTCCAGTGCTTCCAGGTTTTCGATGGTGGTCTAGCCTCAATTGACTCATGATCTTAACTATAAAATAACTAGCTATTAATTATCACCTTAGTGTTGATAAT
>NC_031495.1:7987856-8011579 GCF_000237925.1 Schistosoma mansoni
TCAGATTTAATGAGATATTCTGTAATTTTGTACCTAAGTATATTCGATTGTCCTCACTCGTGTTCTAGTTCACTACATTAGTAGTAGTAGTAGTAGTAGTAATAGTTTCATTTTAATTATCAACACTAAGGTGATAATTAATAGCTAGTTATTTTATAGTTAAGATCATGAGTCAATTGAGGCTAGACCACCATCGAAAACCTGGAAGCACTGGACGGCCGTTTCGTCCTATTATGGGACTCCTCAGCAGTGCCCATCTACGATCCCGCCTCACGAGAATCGAATCCAGGACCTACTATTAATCAATAGTCTCAATCTTGACCATTCCTTCTGTAAATATCAGTCCATCGTCTCTGACTATTATTTTTCATGCATTTTCATACTAATTTCGTCCCATTCTCATCCTCTTCTCATTGATCTTCTGCTGAAACACATTCAATACTAAACCATCGTTATATACTACTTATATGGATATGAGTAGCCCACACCACACTACTAATACTATAGTACTTACTTGTATTCACTTAACTGTAAATTTCTATTATTCTTAAATTGTTTAACTAGGTTACCAAAAAGAAATCATAGTTTCAAGTCTATTAGACTAAAACAAAATATCTGTATATGGTACTAGTTTCCTTTTCTTTCATTTATTTCTTATATACTTTAAAGCCAAAAACTTTATCTGTTAAGAAAAAGAAAAAATTTTTTTTATTTTTTTTTCGACTATTCAAATATTGCGTGAGATGACAGAAATTTGTATAAAAGAATAGAAATATTGAATTCTTGCCTATTTATTATAATGAAATACAAAACTATCCATTATTGAAGGATCTATATACATTTCAAAGAAGGTTGAATAGTAACAATGTAGGGAACAGATATAATTCATACAATAATGAAACTACATAATGTAGTAGTATAGTAGATATATATTGTCTTTGAAGTTTACAATTCATTCATTCAATTGGTTACTAGCTCTTATGAATATTTAAAACAAACAAACAAACAAAATAAAAGATTCACTTTCTGACAAACGGTTGAATGTTGTACAGTGAAAAAAGAACCTAATGTATTGATTTTGTCTTTGAAAATATACAAGTGACAAGATGGTAGTTGGAGGTGGTCGACAGGAAACCTCAGACCCGCGTTTCGTGCTACTTGGCACTCGTCAGCAAGGTGTACCTGTAATCTTGAGGGAACTGGTGCTCCATGACGGATTCGACCCCGTGTCACTTAGCTTCACAGTCAGAGACGTTACCACTGAGCTATTCGGGCCGCGAACGACCTCCTGTAGGACTGAGATGTAATCACAATTGATTGATCACTGGGTGGTGATCAATGTCATGCGAGTCAAGTCCTTCTTAATGCTGATCAAATGCTATCGATCAAGTTGAAATGTGGCCACTAGTCTAGGTGGCTCGACACTGCGTGCAATATGTTGAGATAAGATGGTGGTTGGAGGTGGTCCACGCAGTGTCGAGCCACCTAGACTAGTAGTCACATTGCAACTTGTTTGATAGCATTCGATCAGCACTAAGAAGGACTTGACACGCATGGCATTGATCACCACCCAGTGATCAATCAATTGTAATATACAAATGACTACAGTTATTAACCTTCTCAATATCACCTTCATGATCTGATTTGGAGTGGTGGATGAAATTAAATTTTATAGGAGTTTATTCAATTACAATGATGTACTTCTTGTATTCCCCTTGATAATCTAAAAAAATGACCAATTTTAGTTAGCTCAATTTAAAAGATCATGTGAAAGTTTTAAAGTTTTCCACTCTTTTCTAATCAACTACCCTTAATTACAATGAATGGTATAATTTAATGTATTATATGTCAGTGATTTATATAGATATTTTTACAGTTGAATTCATTAGTCAATCTAAGATAGACCACCAGTGAAAGCCGTTTCGTCCTACTAAAGGACTTTTCAACAGTGCACATCCACGACCTCTCATGCAGGATTCTAATCAAGAACCTTCGGTCTCATGTGTGAACTTTAAACCTCTAGACTATTGAACCGGCATCCAACCGTGTTAATTTCTAACTTTAATCGACTCATGATTTCGCGCAACTCTTTATCCATTGTCTGAAGTGAATAACTGTCTTCACTAGAAACGGATTGGACTCGACTGTTAATTCACAATATAGCATTTTCATTTCTTCATCTTATTGACTGGAATAAATCTTTTGCAATTAAGACAGATTTTCGAACAGTAAACAAAAAGGATATAGCTTACCTTAAAATTTATACATGGAGTGCTTGAAATTTTAAATGTTGATGTGTTCACTAGACATATTTATACAACGTTCCTAGGTGACTGTCAAAGTTGTGCAATTCTATTTCTTATTAAATTACATGACAACCCAATTTATCATGCGGGAAAAAAATTTTTTTGTAGACTAAACTTAGACATAAACAGAAAAAAACTGTTATATGCCACTTTGTCTAGGTCATTTTTATTCACCCACTATTCTAAAACATCCATGAAGATTACATGTACCTATAATATTGATTAGTTACTATGTAGGAAATTGATTTAAATGTCCAACATATTACTAAAGTGTTTCCGATCAAATAGTTTTTTCTTAAAACCACAACTTGAAATCAGTCGTAGTTTTATTGGCTTACAAGATCTGCTTGCAAAACATGAGCGATAACTCAAAAAGAAAAGAAACATTGATTGTTCAAATCCATGTTTTGTAGATCTTATAAAATCAGAAACTAAACTATTCAAGGGGGTTTTGTGGAGATTTTGGTAATTTCATAATTGAATTTATAAGTCAATTAAAACTAGACCACTATGGAAAACCGGAATCCCACGGGCGGGATCGTGGATGATCACTGTTGAGGAGTTCCATACTAGAACTAAACGGCCGTCCTGCGCTTTTAAGTTATCCATGGTTATCTGGCTTTAATTGACTCACGAATTTAAATATTCTGAATAATTCTCAAAGGATGAACTGTTCTGTCTTTTTACGTGTTATGTTTAAAATAGTTTAAAATAAGTCATTTCCATAAATATTTTGGTTTATCTAACAGTTTCCTTAGTGCGAATAAGTATTTCAATGTTATATAGGAGAACTGTCTTTCGTTTGATAGTCACACTGTTACTGTATTGAAGTAAGTGGGATTTTCAAAATCTCATACTCGTATAACTTCCATTTAAAGACTGTTGACTAAAAAGCTCTTCAAATT
This sequence comes from Schistosoma mansoni, assembly GCF_000237925.1. Taxonomy (NCBI): domain Eukaryota; kingdom Metazoa; phylum Platyhelminthes; class Trematoda; order Strigeidida; family Schistosomatidae; genus Schistosoma; species Schistosoma mansoni. The sequence goes on from NC_031495.1 coordinate 7,991,068, forward strand.
TTTTTATTGCTACCTTTTTCTAGGAATGTTTAGATTCTGTAACAGAAGCATGGGGTGTAAAAGTTGAAAGAGTAGAAATTAAAGATGTTCGTTTACCTATACAACTTCAGAGAGCAATGGCAGCAGAAGCAGAATCTGTCCGAGAAGCTACTGCTAAAGTTATAGCAGCTGAAGGTGAAATGCGTGCTTCTGGTGCTTTAAAAGCAGCTGCTGTCGAAATTAAACAACATCCAATCGCTATGCAGTTGCGTTATCTTCAAACAGTTAATAGTATTTCATCAGGAAAACAATCAACAATTATTTTTCCAGTACCCTTAGATTTAACTTCATTGTTTCGAGCACAACTTGATAATATTTTATGCGGGAATCTTTTTGAAAATGTAAACTTTAAAGCAGATAATCAACTTCAATTTCTTCATAATAATAATAATGACGATGAGGATAGTAATGAATATGAAAATGAAGAAAAGGATGATTTGTACAAAGTAACCAACGAAGAAAACATTTTAACAAGTTCCTTGAAGTTACCGTATCAAATGTCAACTAATGAATTGATGGAGTCTTTATCACAAATAGTTTAAACATTTAGTTTAAATTCTATAATACTAACATTTAACATCAGTTATAGATCAATTCTTTGATATTCCCATGTTTTATATGATCCGCCTTCATTTCATAATTTAGGGTGCCATGTCTACATTGTATATAGTTCAAATTCTTTAATAGAAATACAGAATTTCTTTTTAAATGTCTATTTCGCATGAGTGATATATATTTTCTTCTTTCAAAACTAGTTAATGTAGAAATAAATATTCTTTAAACGGACGTATTCATTTGTTTGATTGTTTGGACATTTAGCAAATTGTGACAGAATGAAGAGGGTATCATTCGAAAGACAAATTCTTGAAAGATAATCGTGTTATGTGTCATCTTCGATGGGACACTAATTGTTACTTTCTTACCTACACACTTACTTACGCCTGTTACTCCCAATGGAGCATAGGCCGCCGACCAGCATTCTCAAACGCACTCTGTCCTGGGCCTTCCTTTCTACTTCTATCCAATTTTTGTTCATTCTTCTCATATATGTCTCCATTTCTCGGCATAATGTGTTCTTTGGTCTTCCTCTTCTCCTTTGGCCTTCAGGATTCTATGTGAGGGCTTGTCTTGTGACGCATTTGGGTGACTTCTTCAATGTGTACACTAATTGTAATCAATAAATATATACCTCTGAAATAGTAATTAAGCATTTATTCATTAGAAATACAATGAAGCGTCTTCTTAATATAGAGCTTGATATAAAACGTCCATTATCTCAATTAATATTTTACAGGCATGATTCATTTTATTGCGAAAATTGAATATTGTGGGCAGTTGTACTTTAGTGTTAACAAACAAGCTAAATTCTCAGTTACTGTTTGATGTAATGTACTTCGGTCCAGCTTACAATCTGAATTTATCCTAAGTTTTAGCCAAGTTGACACTCATCATCAAGGTGTATCTGTAATCTTTAATGGGACTGAAGATTCTGTTTTGATACTAACCGATATTAACCGGTATTGGTCAGAGAAGTTACCATATAGTTATAAGGGATGAGACTGAACTCTGGGCGATTGAGTTTTAACAACTAGTGCTTTACTCAGAGAGGTCCGAATTTCGCAATAAGTACCTGACATTAGTGATAATATAAGTTGTTTTAAATAGATATATGTACTCCATCAAGTCTTCTACTTTAGCGTGTCTCACAAGAGACGTCGTTCGTTGAATCCGAATTCCTTTTGTATTCTGGTGTTAATGTTACAGTATGGAGGACAAAAGTGGCTTTTGTCTATTAGGAGTAATAAGATACCCATTCAAGTTATCAAAAGAGCTCTCGAAAATGAGTTTTTCTACAGATATAACTGACGTGCGAATCAAATGTTTTTAACCTCTTCTCCCTAGATATCGACTTAAAAAACCGACAACTGACACCAAAGACTTGATATAAGAATTAAAAGGTTAGTAATCGAAACTGGACGGAAATCGTAAGGAAAGTATATGATACAATTATGTGATACCGTCCTATATCCGCTTGATTATTTTGTAACCTACTGACTTGGATATATTTTATGCTAACTAACCAATTCATTTATATGCTTTAAATAAGGAATTAGGGTTTCGTTTAAGATTAACCAGGTAAGGGATTTATAACACAATGATGATTACTATGTAATTTGTTTATGCATTTCGAAGCATCATCATCAGATAAGAACTTTCAAACGTTTCGTAAAAATGATGCTGACGAACCCGTTTCGCTAAAGGACTGCCACAAACTATTTATCATTCTTGAGATGTTACACGTAAAATTATTCAAATAAGGAGCAGACTTACAGTAAGAAATCTCTCCATCAGAAAATACTACAACTCGGTTAACTAAGAAAATTGGATTATATTATAGAATGTAATACATTGATTATTTAACATCTTGAAGAAAAAGATCATTTACTTAGAGGATTATTTCTTAACTAAGACCATTTGAATTTATAGTCCTAGTTAAAATTACTCTCAAAAATACAATATTTAAAATGACGTCGAACAGATTCTAATCTGCGATTACCCTAACTGTGTATACTAATGATAAGAAAAGTACAGTATATTAGCAGTAGTCGAAATTATACACCTCTTTGATATTAAAAGTGAAGCATTATTAGTGTAAACGCTACTCAGTATACAACTCCGCCTGTAGCTCTTCCAAGGTTACTGCCAGCCCCAAGCCCGGGTAAAAGAGGCGGAGTGGGCACTGGGTCAGCAAACCTATCCCGTAGAAAACAACCTTGCTAAAAAAACGCAAAAAAACAGAATGAACAACTTGAGTCATTTAAACTCTGTCCTCCGAGTCGAGGGATCGTTTTTTAAAAGAATTATGACGCTTCATGGTGAAAACCAAGATAATTTGGAAGTCACTGGACCCTTTCTGCTTTCAAACAACCAGAGCAACAACTAATATAAGTGCATGAAATGTCCGGACAATGTGGGAGACTGGGAGGACCAGTCAAATAGCCACGAAAATGAGGATATACAACTTGGTGGTACTCTGTTAGATTCGAGAGAGATGCTGTCGTACTCTGGTTACGAAAAAGAGAATGCTCTTCACACAGAGGAAGTGAGAATCTTCAATACGAACGTCTAAACAGTTCTATTGTACGGAGCTGGAACTTGGACAGCTGTCACAACCATTATCATCAAAAGTGTACAAGTAGTCCGTCGGCCCATTACCATCAGCGAAAATTCACTACATCAGAGGACAAACCAACTTCCAGCTGTAGAGGAAATTCGGAAAAGACGCTGGAGGTGGGTATTTTATTATTATTTATTCAAACACATAAATATTGGTGCAAAGGGTCACCAGATATATATGCGCCACACAAATCTTATTTGATTTGTGTGAGGACTGTGATACTACCCGGGTGCCCAAACCGAAGCAGTCGGTTATCTTAGGAGGTCACACACGGAGCCCTTGACCTAAAGATCTAACCCACAAGGTAGTGGAGCATCGTGAGGGGATGCAGTCCCATGGTAGCCGGTGACCAACGATTGATTCATACGCCATTTGTTGTGTCAGGATTCTGGAGCCCATGTGCACCATTGGTTTGTAATCGGGGTTTTCCAACTCCCCTAGGTGAACTTTCCGTGTCTACCAACCCGGTGGAAGCATTAAACATACGCTTTTCGTCCTCTCAATTTCGTGAACAACATCCTAGGCGTGAGAAGGCAGGGATTAGGACTTCCCTGACAGAGGCTATATACGCGTGGCCATGTGAAAGTATTTCGAGAGGGAGAGTGATTTTTCCCCACTCTCGACAGTACCAGGGCATTTGGGGTATACATGTCGGAAATGATCGAACTGTATCACAAGGCATGCGCTAACTTAGAATTCTGAAGATATGAGGAAAAGTGGAGGACCAAAGATCACATTGTATCGAGAATAGGAAGCAGACATTATAATGATGAATGGCAACTGGAAACTACTGGAAAGGATTGTCCAGGACACAGTTGGTGTGGAGAATGCTGCTGTGAGACCTGTGCTCCACCACGAGGGGTAACAGGCGTAAGTGAGTAAGTACGCAATATTACAACTCAAAGGTTAGGATGTTTCAAATGTTTACATTGTAATTTACGTGGGTAAAAACAAATTGTAGTAAATTACCAAAGTGATGGAATTAGTGACCTACAAATCTTGTGAATGAATTGATAAAACAGATTTTTCTTTCTTTTATTATGAAATTAATATATTATTATAAAGTAATTACTATATCTCTGTAGTAGAAAAAATATGATTATTATTCGATTATAACCAATTAATAAAGCCTAAGGCGATGCTTTCGAAAGGCTACGGTATAAACCATTTAAACACATTCACATAAATGACAAATTTATTGTGTTAGAGACTGAATGATAGGGTAGTATTCTATGTTGTTATTCATATCCAGGTCAAATCTTTATCAAATATGGTTCCAAGTAGCAAAAATCTACAAAGCATCGGAACTGGTTAAAATGAATAAGAAAAAAAATCATTTCCGAAAGTAAATGAACAACTATTCTCATATGAATTAATTGTCTAAATGTTTTCATTGATGTTTAAGACTAAAACTGATCAGTCTTCTTTGGCAGGCATATCCGGCTGATGAGTCTAAAATGATAGGAAACACGTGCTCCGGATTTCACTACTATCCACCATCTAACTCTACTTAAAATTATATTCATAGTTTGTAATACATAAATAATCTTAGGTAGATAATCAGTGGAACTTAAGGAACACTGGATAACTATTTCTTCCAAGTATGGGACTCTCCAACAGTGTGTATCCATGAACTTCCACAGGTGATCAAACCTAGGATCTTCGGTCTCGCATCGGACCTCAAAATAACTGAGCCAGTGTCTAAAAATGTACATATCTAACTTAATTCAATTCACCATATTATGCAGTCACCTTACATTATCTGAGCTGAATGATTGTCTCTCAGACTAAACGGTTGAACTCAACTGATCACGGCTTCAAAATAAAAATGCGAGGACTGCACAATGAAGTGGTTTCATGGATGTCCACTACTGAGGAGCCCCATGGTAGGACAAATCATTAGTTCAGTGCTTCCCGGTTATCAATGGTGCTTAAGCTAAGACCATTTAGCGATTTACACTAATGAAATTTTTAGAATCTCAACTGTAAAGCGCTATTTAATAATGGGAAAATCATATACAAAATGTGCATCAACAAATTCGACAGCAGTAGTTCAAGTTAGCTTATGAGAGGAAAATCCTGATATTTTCAATTTTCAGTGTTTTTTAAGAAATTTCGTGATTTTGATTTGCATGTAGGATTTTTATTAAGCGGTTAAAAAGTTATGACCTACATCATGCCATTTAACCTTTAATGTTGGTCGAATACTGTTAGATAAGGTCTGATTTTTGCAAACACTAAAGGTCACATTATGTTGTGATGAGTTTCTTTGATATTACGAGAATATATTTCAGTCTCATGGAAGAGTGGTCCTGATTGTAAAACAATATCAGAAGACCTTTGAATGTGGACCTGAATATAGTGAAATTTTAGCTGGTAGATAACATCAGTTAAGTGGAAACTGAAGATGCTAACTACTGGTGACTTCTGTTTCATACAAAGCTTCGATTGATTCTGAACCCCCATCCCACTTATAAGAATACTCTAAGACCTATTAAATTATGTTTCAAAGTCCGACTTGGATTTTTAACTTCAGAGTCACACCTCGAGGTCAGCATCTAACGTGGATTACCCCTTCGACGTATCAAAGTACTATGGCTGTTTTGAAGATCATATAACACAAAGCACGTTATTATGGAATTATATTAGTAAGAATGGGTACAGAGAAGATAGCGAGACCATCACCACATGCGCCAGTTCATGGCATACGACTGAGTGATGCGCGATGGTTGTCCTTGACCTTGACAGGCATCGATGATCTGTTCGATATTCAATGACCTAACTGCCAGATCATTCGGCTAGGTCTCAGTGACATTTCACTGGCCCTTCATATATAACAATTCGTATATATCTTCACTCTATTAGCCCTATAAATCTATGATCATGTATGCCAGATCACGTATTACAGCCTACACAAATACTCCACTTACTAGTTAAAACGTTAGCTTCTTAAAACGCCCAATTACTCATTTTCTTGCTTATTACATGCGCTTCTTAAATCATATCCGTTCGTTCATTCCCACTAATTCTCATTCATTCGCATTTGCTTTGTGTGTTTGTGGCTTCGTGATCTGAACCATACAGTCATAGACTGTCTTCTGAAACTTATACACCGTCAGAAGTTATCTAATAACGGTTATCAGAACGATTAATATACGAAGCTCTGGAATTATCTCAAAAATATTCCTCTATAACACTTGCAGCATAAAAACTTAATAATTGGATTACTATGTAACTATGTTCTGTTTATTTTGAGCTTTCGTTCAACCCATTATCTTCAGCTTGCCCTATTCACAGCCACTTTTTTATGTACGATTGTGATTTTTCGATTTATACTGTGGTATGGTCCAGTATGATTGTATATAAATCTATGTGCTTGAAATATAATATAATAAAAGCGAGCTACTGACTTCTCATTGTTCTCATGGCAAAAGATAGAAAAGACTTGTGGATGACATAACAAAATGAGCCTAGCTTGAGTCGGCTTAAGGTTAACTGTGCACGTCAGATGTATAATTGGCCAATTTTAAAAGACTTATCAATCGAAGAAATTATCATCAGAATTTCAACTGGTAGATCCGCCATTTGATATTTAATGTCTCAAGTTACCAAATGAGTAATAGCTTTATGAGCAGAGAAACAAGTCGTAAATATATTTTTCATTCACTTGTTCAGACAATAACGTTAGATACATCTGGATGTACTATGTCAAATTAATTTACCAGTTCCAAGTCAAATTGTAAGGATGTTACTGACAAACGGATATTATTATTTGAAACTACTTAGAAGTAGTAAACATTGAAATTATGATACATAATTTGGTCTCCAATTCTTTTCATCTGGTATTTTTCGAAGTTTAATAGATGATAAAAGAGTTGTGGTGTATACTACTTATGTTAACAGATATAAAGTAGTATGTAACAACAATCGGAAGTGGAATGCATGACAGCAGAAGATTGAGAAGATTCAATTGAAGGGAACAAGAATGCAAAACAGAAAACAATTTTAATAACAACGGAATTGTAATAATCATACAGTACGTAAAAAGACAACTGGAGGAATATGTATGGTTTTCATATTTCTACGTAGGTATTCAGTAATTTTGGTTATCCCCACTAGAGTTTTCGTTCACAGTGATAAAATAATATAACTTGTTGCTTTATAAGTATCAAACGTCAATGAAACCGATATCAACAGCTGTTATCCAACTCTATCATGGTAAACTGTATTATGCAACTTTTAGAAAAAAATACCACTATTCTTTATTTCCTTTTCAATGACGTTCACACTAAAAGTACACCAATCTGTATCCTTTTACGATGATTAAGTGTCGTTTATATCGTTTTTTACAACAAAAAAAAGATTACAAAGTGGACAGCTAATTGTGTGACTTGGCTAAGCCTATAAATTCAAGTATTTTAATCCCAAGGGTCGACAATACATTCAATAAAGAATTGGCCTTATTTTTCTTGTTTTAGTTAATTCTGCTATACCAAAATGGACAAGAAATATTTAAATAGTGTCTTTCTGAAACTTAATAATTTGAAGTCTTAATTTATTGGTCATAAAATTTTAATAGTTGAGATTATGAGTCAATTGAAGCTAGACAACCCTGGAAAACCTGGAAGCACTGGACGTCCATTTCGTCCCATTGTGGGACTCCTCAGCAGTGCGCATCCACGTTCCCGCCTCGCCAGATTCGAACCCATGACCTATCAGTCTCGCACGAGCGCTTAACCTCTAGACCACTGAGCTGGCCAGCATCCAAGGGTGTTAATATCTAACTTCAACCGATCCAAGAAAGTGAGCAACCATTCACCATTGTCTTCAGTGAGTTACTATCTCCAAACAGACGTGATTGAACTCCACTGGTCACTGCTTTTCACTAGAACTCCAGGAAATACCTAATGAAGCCAGTCACTAGTGAGTATATGATCGTTATCAGGATTTCCATGGTGGTCTAGCTTCAATTAACTCATGATTTCAACTATATAAAATCACTAAAGTCTCCACAAAACCACCTTCTGTTATTGATGTAATTTTATCATTTCTGTTTACAATGTTATTACTTATGTTAAAGATTTCGTAATCGAAGAATCATTACAAAAAACTCTACAGATTTAAGATATTTTAAATTGAACTGACAACTTTACAGAACATACTCTCATCTGTTAATATTAAAATTTATAAGTGCACATCCACGATCCCGCCTCACGAGATTCGAACCCAAGACGTATCAGTCTTGCATGGGAGCGCGAGGTGGGATCGTGGATGCGCACTATTGAGAAGTAGCACAACAGTATGAAACTGCCGTCCAGTGCTTCCAGGTTTTCCGTGGTGGTCTAGCTTCAATTGACTCATGATCTCAACTATTAAAATATTTTACAGTTAGTCGTTATTCATATCCAATGATTATCATTATTATTTCAGCCACGTAGAATATTTTCAGTCATTAATTTTCTAAATTTCATAATGTTTTTTAATATACACTTATGATAAGATTCTGAATGTTTACTTTATTCAGAGATAGATAGTTGCCAGCATTGGAATCCAGTTTGATTTGCATTTCGTTATATTTGGAAAAATACAAGCGAACAATACCAAACGAATTGACTTTATTCACTTACAAATATCCAGTTTACACAAAATCTAATTATTATTTATGATAAAATGTACAGTTCTAATGTAAGAAATTTACACCCACTAGGGGTTAACTTTAAATTCACTTTGTACAGTTTGCTAATATCTTCGCATTGCTATTTAGGTCTGCAGTTGACCAGTCTGTTGTTGGCATATGTACATTCTGTGAGTTTTATAATAGGAAAATCATAATCGGGAATGGATGGCTCAGCATAATAAAATAAAATGTTGAAATTCAAATGAAATCCGATCAAGACGACCATAGAAACAGAAGTAAACCAGTTGGGAGTAAAAGTTCTATGAAGAAGATAGAAAGAGAAGCAGTTTCCTGTGAAGAAAGAAATGTATGAAGAAAAAAGAAAATCCTAAGACACTAAGGTTATGGTAGAAAAAGAGGTTGTATCACTTTCTTTTAGACACACAATTCTGATTTTCTCAGACGCATAGCTATCGCTTCGGCAATACTAAGAAGATGCAATATAACTGGTTTTGACAGTCTTCTACTCACCTTGTAGATGACTTCGAACGCAGAGTCTGCTTTGATTGAGTGACTTGTATTCACGATTATAGAGCTTCTTATTGAGCCATTTTTGGTTCCTTTTGACCAAGCCGAGTAATGTTCTTGAATCCTTCTGGATAAAGTACGTATCGAACGACCTTTATAGCTGTCTCCACATGAGCAGGTAAATTGATAAATGCACATAGAGTTGATCAGAATAGATAATTTATCCTTAAGATTATAGATGAACATCGATCGTCTGGAGGACACTATGCGCAAAGTTGTTTCTAAGATAGTTCCTTTTAAGGAATAGGTAATTCTCCTTATTTGTACATCTGTAACTCTATCATTCCCTATTTATCTTCCTGAGGAATATTCAAATCAAACTGTTCTTAGTTTCCCTGATAAGAAAAATGCTTTAAAATCTTTGTTTATTCTACCTCACTATTACCACCTCTAACAGAAATGTATTATCACTATTATTGTAATTATCATTATCATTTCTTTACTGAACCAGTCTTTCTTATTTTATGTCTCTATGGGTATATTTTGTATACCTAAATAAAAATATTAACTAAACTATTAACATTTAGATACAATTTATACATAGATTCAATGTCATTTGCATTCTATGGAACAATTAAGAAAAGAAACCATTAATTTCAACCCACAGCCATAAAATATGTACTTGAAGGCATTATTTATCTGACAAGATTGGTATAGATATTCTTTAGTTAAGTAAATTATACAAATATTGTAATGTGGTCTACTTATATCCATATAAGTAGTATATAATGATGGTCAGACATAGAATGTATTTTGGCGGAAGACCGATAAGGAAAGAACTAAAATGAAGTGCATTCGGTACGAAAATGCATGATCAATGAAATCAGAGAAGATGGATTGATCTTTACAGAAGAAACAGTGAAGACTGAGACAATTTGCAAATTAACCGTTCATTGTATGGTTATCAGAATTTAGATAGTTTGTAATTTGTGCTCAAATACATTCGATTGTCCCCACCAGTATTTTGTTCACTACAATACTATTGCGTCATGTTTAAAAGCATAAATTTTCAGGATAAAAATGCACCAATCTTTTGAATTGTTAACTAGTCCATAATTTATGGATATCAAGGAAGCTTCATAATGACTGTCAGCTAATTCAATTAATAAACAATAGTACTAAATAAATATTGTCACAAAGCATTGACTAATTAAATGCACATTTATCAGAATGGGGATTTATGGGGGCTGTAGTAGTTTTAATAGTTCCATTCATGTGTCAATCTAAGTTAGACCACCATTGAGAACATTGAAGCATTGAACGGCCGTTTCTTCCCAGTATGGGACTCCTCAGTAGTGTACATCCACGATCCTGAACACAAGACTCGGACCCAAGACCTTCAGTCTCACGTGTGAACTCTTAACCTCCAGACCACTGGGCTAGCATCCAATGGTGTTAATGTTTAACTTTCATCAATCCATGAACTTATGGATCTCTTCATCCATTGTCTGAAGTGGATAAGTGTCTCCACTGGACACAAACTGAACTGCACTAGTTACGACTTCTCACTAGAACTCCAGGGAATCAACGTTGAGTGGATGCGCACTGTTGAGGAGTCTCATGCTAAGACAAAACGGCCGTCCATTGATCCAAGGTTTTCAATGGTAGTCTACCTTACATCAACTCATGAATTCGACTATTAAAATGTACATTTCTTCATTTGGTTGGACATTTAAGCCCGTTCAAATAAATTTACAATTTTCATATCCTGTATAATGACAGTCTATATACTGATCACAGAAACTTTAGTGTTTTACACTGTTATAAATTAAAATATTAACAAATTTTAGATATTTTGTGAAATGAAAGTTAAAATGTTAAAACTACTTGGGAAACATTAACTTAAATAAATAATTCACTTGGTATTGTTTACTTAGATCTCCACATTGATGTTTAGGACAACAATTGATCAGAACTCAGTAGGTAAATGGATAACGTGATGGTGTTTGAAGCGAAAGGTACTGGGTTCGAGTGCCAGGGTGAACATCAACTATGAGATGCAGGTACGTCCAGCTGACGAGTCCCAAATAAGACGAAACGCGCGTCAAACTGTATTCCACTGCTATCCACTATCCATCTTTGCTTACATAAATGTTTGATTAAATAAACCCAGAATAGTGGTTAGTTTTTTTTCGATATTTTTCTTAAAACTCAAAAATACTTTGGAAGTATTCGTAAATGAACATCTTTAGAGTTCAGACTAAGTTATTATTTGCGGTCTGTCGTATGTTTGAAACTTTTAAAATCTTTATCAGGGAAATCTCCTGTCATGATTAAATCCCCTAGTGATATTAGAAATTTTTTAAAAAATGTTTTGGTTACAAATTTATGTTCATATCGGCATTCAAATTTATTACCCATTCGCCTTTATGTCACGACTAATGTTTCGAATACATAAGATTACTGCTTTTTTCATCGACGATTCTTCAAAGTAAAGTTTTATATTTTAAAAATGAAACCATTGAAGGATAAATGACATAATCATGTGTGACTATTATCCAAAAACTTTAGGAATAACACCTTTGCTTGTATATTCATCCATCGATTTATTGTTCATTTTGGCACATGGATTGTAAGATGGTTGGAGGTAGTAGACAGAAAACTCTGAAGCTATATTTTGCGTTACTTGGCACTCGTCAGTATGGTATACTTAAGATCTTGAGGGAACAGACGCACCCTGATTGATTCGATCCTATATCACCCGACATCATAGTCAGATAAGTTACCACTAAAGTATTCAGGTTACAATTGACCTTCTACTAGACCTACACCTCTCAATGTAGTGTACGCGTTGTCCGGTAAATAAAACTAGTGACCACATTATAATTTAATTAATAGAGTTCGATCAACATTAAGAAAATCTTGACATACATGGCATGGTACACTTTTCAGTGATCAATCAATTGTCGATACATGAATTGATTGTTAAAACAAATTACTACTAATAACAATTATTCATTCCTTTCAAGATAGCATTCAAACTATGAACATTTCACATTTCAGCACAATATCTATAAAAAACAGACAGCATTACAATTGAATTTGTAATGAAAATGCCTGAATTATTTGTATTGAAAACAATTCTCATGACAACTACAGCTACATAAGTCTTGTTGTTTACTTGTTAACTATGTAAAAAAAAACCTCTTATGTAACTTTGAATGCATGTATTTTGCTTGTTTTTGAAATTAAAATGAAACTGTGCTTTATTTGGTTCATTCATTTGAGATAATCTGTATTACAACTATAAAGAGGTACACAGATTCATTATTGGCCATGTTACGGAAAACACTTTATTGCATCGAATAATTATGATTGTAATTTATCAAAACAAAAGATTTATCACTTAGTATTATTCGTTTAAATCTTCCCATTGATGTTTGGGACAGTAACTGGTCAGTCACTTATTGACATATACGCATACTGTGTGTATAGCCTCGATATAGCCTTAATTCACAAGGATTATAAGCAAAGATGGATAGTGGATAGCAGTGAATTCCAGTTTGAGGGGCGTTTCGTCCTATTTGGGTCTCGTCAGGTGGATGTACCTGCATCTCAGAGTTGATGTTCACTCTGGGACTCGAATCCAGTGTCATTCGCTTTAAATGCTATCACGTTATCTACTCAGCTACCGAGTCCTGATAGCCACTTGATTGTGTGATGGGGTGAAGTTTAATTTTGCGAGTCCCAAATAGGACGAAACGCGCGTCCTGAATTCCACTGCTAGCCAATATGAATAAAGGTTCTAATTTCAACAATAAAAATTTCTTGAATGATTTAAAAACTTCGTTATTTGTGAAAAAAAAAGAATCTATTTTAACAAATAAGCTAATCCGTTGTATATTTCCAGGAAAAGTATGGTTTTATTATTTTTGTATTTAACTGCTAACTTATTTATGTTGTCAACAGACTTGATCGTATTTGCACAAATGACGCTATTGATGATGATTTTATGTTGTTAAACAAAATATTAATGGGGAATTTATACTTATAAACAGATGGAAAGTTCATTGTACAGTGAGACCTACTGTAGCCTTGGTGGAAAAAACGCCTGTGTTCATCACCATACCATTTAGAAGTGATTCAAATAGTCTTTTATTCAAACAAAGGCTTAAATCAGTCATCAACGAAACGTTTTGTGCAGAGAAGGTCATTTTAAAAGAAAGAACGAGGTCCATGCTTCATCCAAAACCTTAAAGACATGAAAACGATTGTATAACATCCCACTGCGTTTACCAGTTTAAATTTGTGTGTGGTCACACATACATAGGGAGGAGCAATCGCGATCTGAAAATTAGGGTGTGTGAACATGTACCAAAATGGTTGCAAAAACAAATAGAATCAAAATGACCCGATAAAAGTAGAAGATAAACATCCATCATCCTCTATTGCCAAACATATAATCGAAACAGGCCATAAGATTGATCTTAATTCGGCTTTTGTGGTATTGTATAAAAATGTAAAAGGGCGTATACTAAGGTTTATTGAAGCCTTAGCCATACGAAAGTTCAAACCCCCTTTGTGTATTCAAAAACAGTTTGTTCTCACCTTAAACCTACCCTAGTAAGCAGAGATGGATAGTAATATTAGCTTATTATCTAGTGATGAGGTTTCAAATTGTTTTCACATTCTTCTTCTCACCATTATTATTATTATTATTATTATCCTTGTCTCTTCTTCCCTCCCATTTCCAGTCTAGTTGACCTTTTATTTTCATATATAAATGTTCTTAACAAGTATATGTATTTCAATAGTGTAATAAGAAGACGAGGATTATCACAAAGATTACACTATCGAAATTTATCTAAGGGACTAATTGCTTCAAAGTATATGTGTGATCAGGTTGTTCGAAATGTATTGTGCTAATATATCACGTAGTTCTGACAATCTTTGTCTTCTTATTACATATGTTGTTGATATTTGTAGAGAAAATGAATCTTTTTTGTGGTTTTCGAACCTTCACTCAGGACAAAACAACTAAATAAAGAATCTCGACTATGGTATCTCTGATTGTACAGAAAAATAATGAGTCCTTATCCTCACACACAAGAAAGGGAATCCGTGAAAAGAATTAATAAAATACCTTGTGTTAGACGCCCCGCACCAATAATTGGGGAAAATAGATTACGTCATGAAGCTAGTCAACCTACTTTGAAACGGTGATACATACTAATCAACTGAAAATGGGAGGATCTAGATCAGGGAACAACATGCCCTCAATAAATCAAAGTGTTTTATGTACAAAACTTGGCTTAACTGTATGATGAAAATGGGCGATTATAAAAATTTTTTTTGCTCTTTATAAACTAATTCATGATTGGGTTATAATTTAAAAAGTTTCAGTGTTTTTATAACAACTTCTTAATAAACAAATTTTGATCAGAAGGGGCTTTTGTGGAGATTTTAGTAATTTTATAGTTGAAATCATGAATTAATTGAAGCTAGACCACCATTGAAAACCTGGAAGCACTGGACGGTCGTTTCGCCCTATTGTGGGACTCATTGTTTGTTTTATAAGCAAATACGGATGGTGTCTAATAGTGGGATTCAAGACGCGCGTTTCGTCCTATTTGAGATTCTTCAGCTGGATGCAACTGCACCCAAGAGTTGATGATCACTCAAGGTAATATCTAGGCAATCCACACAGGATTCACATATGCCAATAAGAGACTGATCGATTGCAGTCCTAAACATCAACCGGAACATTCAAACAAAACAATACAAAAATGAATTAAGTATTTGTTTGCTACCCCTTCTTCCATTTGATTAATGTATCATACTGGATTTGACAGGATATAAAGGTAAAATTACGTTCTTTTTGTTGAACGTTACGTTACAACATTATTTTATCACATTTTGATCCGAATCCAGCATCCCATTAAATCTCGGATATCATGCAATTTTTTATTACTTAAACACATAAATATTCAGTGGTCTATCGGCTGAGGGCTCTGGCGCGAAACTGGTAGGTCCTGGGTTCGAATCTCGCGAGTGCGGGATCGTGGATGCGCACTGTGGACGAAGCGGCTGTCCAGTGCTCTCAGGTTTTCCATGGTTGTCTAGCTTCAATTGACTCATGATTTCAACCATATATAAGAAATAATATTACTCTATTTAATGTATACATGATCATTCTTTTGCATCAACGTCTATTAATTTCATCATTAATATTCTTTTCAGATTATTTCTTTCTATTGAAGGGGATGGGGTTGATGAAGATCATAGAATTTTCATAGCTTTAATTACCAATTGATCTTAACTTTATCATGACTGAAAACTTGGAACATCTAGACAGCTATTTCGTTATAATAAAAGACTATGAATGTTTCATTTTATTCCTTTTCACTTCCGAGAAATAGAATTCTTTGTTTTTGTTACTGTACAGTGACCAATAGTTTTTTTAAAATGGATATATGAACTGAATGGTAACGCTTATATTATGAATCGGTACTCGAACATATATATATGTCACATAATTATGAACATGATTGGTAGGTTTTATAGAATATTAACTTTCTCTCATTTCAAAGGTGAATGTCAATCAAATATAGGTCACTTATTTGACATTAACGAATGAATAACATAGATGTTTATCTAAAACATTATTTCCTTCAACTGAAAGTTTTTATAACATTATTGAACTTGTCAATCTTCAGACTAAGAATATAGTATGTTTTTATCTGGAATACATTATGATGTTCGTTCGAATAGAATTATGAATGGTAACCTTTGGGAACTATTTATGGACCAATATAATATGTATATTTCCTATTGTATAATTGTTAATTAACTAAACTATTCATATTCGTGTCCCTCTTATTATAAGTTTTACTTTGACCCATAGACTATTATTATATGATTTACCGTTCTTGAGTTATCTCCAGTCTATTGATTACTGCTTCCCACATTCACAGCCACTTTGGGCTGAGTCTCGTACAAATGTTATTTTCTATTTTCTGGTATGATGTGGTCAGTTTGTTTGGTATATAAACCCAGTATGTTAGAAATATAAGGATTCATATTGCAGAGGTTGTTATTGGTGTTGTGGACTTAACTGACTGGGCTAGGCAGATAGCAGGACCAACAATTGCTCTAAACTGCTCGTACGGGTTTCGTGTGTCACCGGTCCGATCAATAATTCACTGCTTTCTAATAGGCGAGTTCAAGATAATAACAATTGCCGGTACAAGTTATAACAATAATTTATGTAGATGTAATAGTATATACTGATATATTGAAATCAAGAATGCATCGACTCATGATTACAATTAGCAAACCAATCAATCCTCCTTCGTTTACTTTTACAACAGAAAGTTGGAGATAAGTAAAGAAAAAAGGATCGAATATTTGACATATATATAGAATGTCAATGTCAAAAGAATGTCCTTCACAGACTGACCTCACTTGAGAAACTACTGAAAATTATAAATCATCTGATTTCTGTTTCTTATCAGTTTTAGATTCTTTTATATGTATAGAGTGAGAGGTTATAAAAGAGGAGATACAAACTAGAATGATGAAATAGTTTTGATATTATTTCCACGTTCTAAGTGATTTGTTAACTGATATTATTCAATGATACAAACTCTTCATATTGTAGTAAACAAAACACTAGTGAAGACAATTGAACATATCTAAGCACAAATTACAGACTATCTCACTAAATTCCGATAACCATATAGTCAACAGTTAATTTGCAAAATAACAATCAATTTTCTCAATCTTCACTGTTCCTTCTGTAAATATTAATTCATCTTTTCTAATTTCATTGTTCATGTATTTTCTCACCAATTACACTTCATTTCAGTTCTTTCCTTATCGGTCTTCCGCCAAAATACATTCTATGTCTGACATCATTATATACTACTTATATGGATATAAGTAGACCACACTACAATATTTGTATAATTTACTTAACTAAAGAATATCTATACCAATAATAAACTAACATTTATAAAATGATATTCTGATAATTATACTGACTTAATAACATATCATCAAGGACTAATTGGATTGCTAATTTATCTTATCAGTAGATAACAAGAAGACATTTATATGTTTGTGAATAGAATATTTTTCAATCGTGTATTTCATTCAGAAAAAACTTTTCTTAAACATCATTTATAACAGATATTGACTATCTGAACAAAGAATAAATATTGTTTATATGTTGTTTACTTGTATCTTCCGATTGTTGTTTAGGATTTCAATGAATCAGTCTCTTGCTGGCATATGTGCATCCTGTACGGACTACCTCGATATTGCCTGAAGTCACAAGCTGTTTAAGCAAAGATGGATAGTGGTTAGCAGTTGAATCCAGCTTGACGCGCCTTTCGTCCTATTTGGGACTCGTCAAATAAGTGTACCTGCATCTCAGAGTTGATGTTCACTCTGAGACTCGAACCCATCACCTTCCGCCTCAAACGCCATCGCCTTATTCACTTAACTACTGAGTCCTGATAGCCACCTACTTATTCAATGGGGTGAAGTTTAAATTCACTTGGTGTTGTTTACTTGTATCTAATCAATCGCAGTCCTAAATAACAATGGAAAGATACAAGTAAACAACATCAAGTGAATTTAAGATTATCTTTTGTTCACATATCTATATTTTAACTTTAAACTTGACATTAGGTTAAAGTGGTAAATATAAATTCTGACTAACCACTGTACAGTTACATTAATTTTTCAACCATCTGTTTATGTATAAACACATCCAATTATCCTTATCAACAGACTTACTTCATTAATTACAAGTATAGATTTTCATTTATGCATTTTGGATTTCATTACACGTTCACAGAGTTATATAGTAACTATGCTATTTCATATTCCTAATTATCATTTAAACATGCATTAACCATATAATTACTGTCAATATTGGTTTAAATATTGTATCTAATGTCATTATACTTAAATTATTCAGATTATATCAAGGAAACTGTAGTATTTTAATATAACAACTGTTCTGTGCTTATTATCATTCAAATAAGTAAACATGTCTGAAATAGAATGATGGATTATCTGTTTTCATTTTCTCTGGAAACCAAAGTCTTAACAGCAAAATCTGACAGTCTAATCATTCAATGTTGAAGCATCATAATTCACTCCAATACGTAGGTATTAATTTTTAATATTTCTATCAATCAGAATGCAAAAATGCTCTAAATCATCGTTTGACTAGAAATCAATATTAGATGGTTTAATTTTTTAACACGAACTTATTCCTAGTAAAAAAAAATACCTTCTAAACAGAGTTAGATAATGGTTAGGAATGGAATCTGGAGCATGCGTTTTGTTTAATTTAGGACTTATCAATTAGATTTATCGTCGTTCTAGTGTTGATTTTCATTCTGGAATTTGAACGCAACATATTTCGTTTCAGAGCCTGACGTGTAATCCGTTTGACTACTAAGTTCAAATAGTCACTAGCTTACATGACCTATAATGAATTATAATTCATATGCTAAAAGAGTCTGATCAATTCCAATCCTTAACAATAACATAAGAAAGATTCAAGCACTTAAAAAAGAGGATTTCAAACAGTTGCACTCTATACGAATATGGAATAACTTAGAGAGAAAGAGTAAGAAAAAACGAACGATTCATGGTAATACATTGAGAAAGTATAAGCTTGTAGTAAGGAAAACAAAGTTATAGAACTGACATTCAAAAGATGTTTACACAAAAATCTCTGCAAATGTGTTTTCGTTTTGCTTTATTTTTCAATTTCCACATCCGCATGGAGTAGGAAATCTTGCTAAAAAACGCCAATTGAAATAAGTATCATATTTCATATGACAATAAATAGTTGTAATGATGTCAGACTATAAGTTCATATACAGTTAATTAAAGTAGAAGAAACTTCATATGTTGCTTTATCGATTGTGAAAGTGCCCTGTTAATCTATAACGTGATGATCCGCGCTAATTATAGAGCAGCGATTATATCGATCGGAGCAATGATATACCAAAGCCGTATGAGCAGTCTTGGGTACTTATCAGTTCGGCTATCTGCCTAGCCCAGGCAGTTAAGTCCACAACACCAATAACAGCATCTGCAATATGAATCCTTATATTTCTAACATACTGGGTTTATATACCAAACAAACTGACCACATCATACCAGAAAATAGAAAATAACATTTGTACGAGACTCAGCCCAAAGTGGCTGTGAATGTGGGAAGCAGTAATCAATAGACTGGAGATAACTCAAGAACGGTAAATCATATAATAATAGTCTATGGGTCAAAGTAAAACTTATAATAAGAGGGACACGAATATGAATAGTTTAGTTAATTAACAATTATACAATAGGAAATATACATATTATATTGGTCCATAAATAGTTCCCAAAGGTTACCAATCACAAATCTCCACAGGATATAACATATATGCAATACCATGTAACAAATTGTGAAAAATACGATTATTGCCGTCTTATGTAATAAAATATTTTACTATCATAGATAGTTAGCACGATAGTTGTAATGTGAATCCAAACAATTTATCTTAAGTTTCAATACCGTACACTTTTACTGAAGAATGTATCACAAATAAACCTTTACAGTTGCAAAATATGATACTTTATTGAATTATTCTGTTGTTGGAAGTAAAGTTCTAAACACCTTCAAGAAAACAAGAGCCATGTAAACTCAATAGATAAGTATCATTTAGTAAACGAAACTTTCTAAAACATTTCGAAGCTTCTTAACAAATAATAATGTGCCTTGGTAAGCAGAGATGGATAGTGGCTAGCAGTGGAATCCAGTTTGACACGCGTTTCGTCCTATTTGGGACTCGTCTGCTGGATGTACCTGCATCTCAGAGTTGGTGTTCACTCTGAGACTCGAACCCAGTACCCTCGCTTCAAACGCCATCGCGTTATCCACTCGGCCACTGAGTCCTGATAGCCACTTGCTTGTGCAATGGGGTGAAGTTTAAATTCATTCAGTATTGTTTGTTTGAATCTTCCCATCGATTTGTTAGGACTGCAACTGGTCAGTCTCTTATTGGCATATGTGCATACTGTGCGTATTGCCTCAATATAGCCTTAATTCACAAGCATGGTAAGCAGAGATGGATAGTGGC
>NC_031495.1:8011779-8026953 GCF_000237925.1 Schistosoma mansoni
AGATTAACAGGGCACTTTCACAATCGATAAAGCAACATATGAAGTTTCTTATACTTTAATGAACTGTATATGAACTTATAGTCTGACATCATTACAACTATTTATTGTCATATGAAATATGATACTTATTTCAATTGGCGTTTTTTAGCAAGATTTCCTACTCCATGCGGATGTGGAAATTGAAAAATAAAGCAAAACGAAAACACATTTGCAGAGATTTTTGTGTAAACATCTTTTGAATGTCAGTTCTATAACTTTGTTTTCCTTAGTACAAGCTTATACTTTCTCAATGTATTACCATGAATCGTTCGTTTTTTCTTACTCTTTCTCTCTAAGTTATTCCATATTCGTATAGAGTGCAACTGTTCGCAATCCTCTTCTATAAAGAGCTGGAATCTTTACCATGTGCTTGCTAAGGATGGAGATTGCACCAGATCAAACAAACAATATTGAATGAATTTAATAATGTGCCTTATTTTGCGATTTATAATAAACATCACTTATCATCTATAAATCACTTTCTTCACAATAATATTGTTTAGATTTTCATGGAAGAGACAGATTGTAGCTAGCAGTGAAATCTAGGATGCCTATTTCGTCCTATTAAAGATTCGTCAACTGGATGCATCTACAGCCCAGAGTTGCTGTACACCTAAGAATTAAAATCCAGTACCGTTTGCTTCAAATGCCATCACGTTATCCACTTAGCTAATGAGTTTAACCAACCGATCATTTGTGTATCAACTATGAGATTTAATTCAATATGAAATTATTTGAATTATCCCGTTGTTTATATCTTTAACTGAGATTTGATCAGTCTTGGCAGCAACATTTAATCTATTCTACATCAACTTGTAAGATAATGGCTATATTAGGTTAATCCTCATAGTATAATCATATGACAACTAAGACTGCTCAAATTTCAGTCGAAAATATCAACAACGAGATAATTCAAACCACCGTGACATTGAATTACATCAGATAATGTCCTAACAAACCATGTTAATGTTATGTGACTTTTACATATTTTATCAGATCAAGTAGAGTATTTTCATAGTATACTTTGCATATTGAAAATATGACAAATTAAAGGAAAATAAACCTACCAATTTAAAGCTTTTATCAAAATGTTTCATATCAAACAGATTTCCTGAAACTTAACTAAGATATGCTTACACGCGATTATCGGAAACACTTAATGTAAGCGGAAACATATTAGGAGTGAGTGTTGTTGAACAGTTATTAAGTAAAGTCATGAAATGATCTTAATTAAACATTTATCTAAAACTAAAAAAGCACTGGATAATCGTTTTTCTTTCTAGTATAGGTCTTTCAGCAGCCATGACCCTACGACCAGGGATTGAACTCTTAAGCTTCAGTATCGTGCTAGTCCTGGTTTTCGATGTTTAACTGAGATCATCGCGTAATGATAAATATGAAGTTCAGAATATTTTGCTATGCCGGGATAAATATTAAGCAAATCTGAATGTTCGGAATGGTCCGATCTGAAGTTATTGTTTACATTTTCATTGCATAATTATTAGATAATTACAACATTACATTCTTGTATTTCTCTAGCCGTAAGCTTTAGTTGGACACTATAATTATCGTCCCATGTTTTACTTTTCCTAAACCGTTGTCAATTTATTATGGATCAATCACTCAGCTCCCTTCCAATTATGGAGCAGTTATACCCACATTAACATTGCTTTACTCTATTAAATATGCTATCAGAATTTTGTTTTATATTATTTTATAAGTTATTCATCAATTTGAACTGTTTGGTTAGAAGTAGTCTACTTGCTGAGTTGTTTTCCATTCTGTCTGTAGGGCGAGTAAGCGTGAGAAACTTCATTCTGGACAAATAGTCGTTTAGTGTTGTTCCCGACTGTTATCTCACATTTAATGTGTTATTAATAACAAAAAGACATTGGTTTTAAATTGACAGTCTAGGCTAGCTAGTCAAGACTCGAACTAGTTTGATACAACTGCTCTCCTGTCTTACGGTTCGACTTTACAAGCCCCAAAAGAAAATCGCTTTATTCTAATCAACACTCCCCCCATAGTAAACATTCAATCAAGTTCATTATCATTTGAAATCAGTTAGCAAACAAAAGATTTATCATAGTTCTTAAACAGCTAAATAAGCATTCTTTCAAGATCTATATTATAATTCCCCTTAGGTCCTCTAAAGGAACTCTCAATTTCGAGTGAAATCATATGTGTAAAAACTTCAATATGTTGCCACATTTCATATTGTTGATGAAAGTACCGTTTTAGTCAAAGTGATATATACAGATCAAATTTTTATTAGTCACTCATGACAATCATGGAGCTAGAAAATAGGATCTGCAACCATATACAAAGTTGATTTCTTTTGTTACTATAATAAGTATTCAATGACTGAAAATGACTATAATTAGGAAATATTACTCAATCGACTGAAAACCCACCAATTTTTTTTAAAAAAAAACGATAATAAACGTTCAAGTGGGGAAACATTTTACACATGTATATTCCACAACACTGCCACCTAATCAGTAGTTGACCTTAACAGATCCTACTTCAATCAAAAGATAGTTTACAGAGTTTCCTCCTATTTCCTTTCATTTTTTTTACAATAGTGATTTTAAAGTATATCTGAGAAGTGTATTTTAGATATGCTTTCAGTATTACTGATAATCAGGGTTGAGTTTTCAAAGGATATGATTCAAACATCAGTTTAGTTATACGGTTCATTTAAATGTTTCTATAAAAACTTCGAAAGGCAATGAAAATATAGTAGTAAGGTAATCCCTCAATCTTAATGTTATTGTCTCTCATTAGTGAATTTAGGGTGGGTTATCTTTAAAAGAAAATTGTAAACTTAAATACATATGGCCAGAGAATGACCTTGTAATCAACTTTGTTCTTAATAAAGATCTATAGAAACAATATACTATAGCCCACTTGGTGTTACTTGTTTGAATCTTCCCATTAATGTTTAGGACTGTAACTGGTCAGTCTCTAATTGGCATATGTGCATACTGTGCGTATCGCCTTGAGTGAACATCAACTCTGAGATGCAGGTACATCCAGTTGACAAGTCCCAAATAGGATGAAACGCGCGTCCTGGATTCCACTTCTAGCCACTATCCATCTTTGCATAATATACAATAGTGTTGTTATTATATTTTAGTAATATATTTTTTCTATCCACTGAATTCTTTTTCTCGGAAAGATTTAGATTACCTTCGCTGTGATATTTTAAAAAAATAAGCTACTTCTTTCGATAATCTAGCCATGTTTAAACAATGATTTATGTATGAACTATTCGTTAATGTAGGTTTTGTAATACTTGGTGTTATTTCAAATGCTATTCATATTTAAATATGGTTAGTTTAGCAAATTTTTTTCAAATATGCTGTTTCAAATGACTGTTTGAACATAGACTGTTAGTCTGTTCCCTTGTACAATTTATTAAGTGAATGTATATACACTTAAAATATTGTGATTTGTGTTACTCATATATTAGTTACTCGCCTTACTTGATTTATTGCATTGACCATTAGGGCAGCATCAATTCACATGAATCAAAAAAGAGATACTGATCGATGTGACTGTGAATAGATATCGATTGATATAGTTTGAGTATGTTCTGTAAATCTTTAACCCATCACCTATATCAATGTATAATATCGACTATAGTAAAGATAGACCTAAATAAAATCAAGACAAGACAAACCAATCAATCCATGAATTCATAGACTGTCGATTTGACTTTAATCAAGACATTTGAAACTTCAATCAATGTTCATAAGATAATCACGATCAGTATTTTTTCAGTTTCTTAGTGGCATAGCTATACAATTCAGTGATCATTTCCCTTTGGACAAATTCAATATAATAAGATATTCATATCCTGAAACGTAATTCATACAAATAATTAATTTTATATAGTTGAAATCATGAGTCAATTGAAGCTAGACCACCATCGAAAACCTGGAAGCACCTGACGGCTGTTTCTTCCTATTGTGGGACTCCTCAGAAGTGTGCATCCACGTTCCTGCCTCGCCAGATTCGAATCCAGGACCTATCATTCTCGCGCGAGAGCTTAGTCTCTAGACCACTTAGCTAGCCGGCATCCAACGGTGTTAATATCTAACTTCAACTAATCCACGAAATTCAGTAACCATTCACCAATGTCTTCAATGAGTTGATATCTCCTAACAGACCTGGTTGAACTTCAGTGGTTCCTGCTTCTCACTAAAGCTCCAGGAAATACCTCATGGTCTAGTGGTTAGGCGCTTGCTCGCTTGCTCGCTCGCGAGGCGGGATCGTGGATACACACCGCTGAGGAGTCCCACAATTGGACGAAACGGCCGTCCATTTCTCCCATGTTTTCCATGGTTGTCTAGCTTCAATCGACTCATGATTTCAACTCTATAAAATTACTAAAATCTCCACAAAACCACTTCTGAAAATAATTAATTCTCATCTAAATTTACTTGTTGTTAATTATTGAATTTGATTGTAAACAAAAGTGAATATTTAAATGTAACTTAATCTATCATAATCGAATATAAAAAATTAATATTAAAAAAAGAAAATATAATTTCCTGTTATTTAAGAATGAATTACCCTAAATTAAATTAACATTCTCTAGTTAGATACATGAATTCAGTGGAATTTTCTTTTCTTTCCTCCTTTTTCTTTTTTTCTTTTCCTTTCTTTTGTTTTTTTCTTTTTACCAAATTTTTCTTAATTAAAACAACAACTTCCGTTTTCTTTTATTTGAGTGAAATTATTTACTAAGACAGTAAATATCTTCATTAATTACAATGACTACTTACTTACTTACTTACTTAAGTACTTACGCCTGTTACTCCCAATGGAGGATCGGCCGATGACCAGCATTCTCCAACCCACTCAATCACAATGACTAATAATGTCTTATATTTAGAAATAATCACGTTTTTAATATATTTTTTGTAAGAGATGGTACAGTAGAAAACTAATTTCTACCGTTTAATTTACTCGTGAAACGTGTAGTCATATGTGTATTGTGGAATCTATACTTCTTAGCCTAATAAGAACAGTTTAAGCTCATGGTAAGCGAAGATGGATAGTGGCTAACAGTGGAATCCAGGATTCGCGTTTCATCTTATCCGGGACTCAGGACTCAGTGGTCGAGTGGATAACGCGATGGCGTTTGAAGCGAAAGGTACTGGATTCGAGTCTCAGAGTGAACATCAACTGTGAGATGCAGGTACATCCGGTGGACGAGTCCCAAATAGGATGAAACGCGCATCAAACTGGATTCCACTGCTATCCACTATCCATCTTTGCTTACCATGCTTGTGAATTTAGGCTATATCGAGGCAATACGCACAGTATACACATATGTCAATTAGAAACTGACCATTACAGTCCTAAACATCAATTGGACGATTCAAACAAACAATACTAAGTGAGTTTAAGCTCATATTTTTGATGGCGAATAATCATGATTTATCTCAGGATTTATGCTACATTCATGAGTTGTTGCATTAGCTATGGTATTGTCTTTCAAATCAATCGAATATGTTATAATTATATAATTTCATTGTTAAATAAGTTTAGGCTGACGTATTTTCAGGCTTTGAACTGAATTAATGCTCTTGGGCATTTATATCCTCTAATCATTTATAAAACGATAAAATTTTTACTACAGTATAACTGGGGGGTTGTTTGTATTTGCTAGTTATGATAATTTCATCTATATCAGAATGAAGTGGAGCTGATTATCTCATACAGAAAAAAATGTAATCTAGAAAATCTTTAATGAACTACATTTTTGGTTAACAATACCAGAACGGGTGTGATAAACATTGATGTTTATTAGGTACTGTATAAGCTTGGATATTTAATATGGTTTCAGTTGCAGCTGATCATAATTACCGATTACAATCGAGATAAGTGGTTTGAAGAAGCAATTTGTCAATATTGTTGAGAATCATAATTAGAATTTCTATAAATAAATGGTACTTCTCATGGAAAATAGAATATGTTGAGTAAACTTAAGTATGTGTTTCGAAAGCTGTCTCCTTCAGTGAAACATGTGGATAAGAATCTCTCTACTTTCCCAGAGCTAATGATTAAATGGCATCACCAGGTAAGAGTGACCATAAATACTTTTAAAAAGCAAATGTGTAAGAAATTGTAATTTAGATATTCAAAACGATCTGCAAAAATATTTCGAACCATCTGGAACTTTGCAGTAACCAATAAATGCTTCAAAGTGAATTATTTTTTATAATTGTCACTAAGTTACTCATACGTAAACGGTGAATAACATCGTGCTATCTGTCGTAGAGCTTTTAGCAATGTTGATGCCAAAACATTTTTTAAATTTTGTATACATTATTCATTCTTCTTTAAAACTGGAGTAAACTGCTGGAAAAAGAATTGAAAATTAGTTGATTCCCAGAACTCCGCCTGTAGCTCTTATAGAGTTACTGCCAGTCCCAAGCCCGGGTAAAGGAGGAGGGTTGTGCATGGGGTTAGCGACCCCATCATGTAGAAAACTAACTCGCTGAAGAAACGCTAACCAGAACTGGTGGGCGACCAATGCTCCTCCACGAGGGGTAACAGGAGTAAGTAAGTAAGTATATGACTACAGACTGGCATAACTAAGTCGATTTCTTTTGTCATTCAGAAAGACTAGAGATGAATCGATCATAGTTTTTTTAAATTACTGATTCATTAATTTCCTCTTGACGTGTCGCGTACGTGTACATACGATCACTTTTCGTCAATTAATGAAATAGATTTATTACTTAGTTATTTAGCATTCGGACTGCTCACAGTCCATGGCCAGTCTCCTGTTTGACACATTTGACCACCTGATCTAAGGTTAATTTTCAAGTTAGAAAAATTATTATGCAATTAGGAATTTTTCATGAAAATTAGACAGTAAGGAGTGAAACAGAAAACGATATTACGGACAAAACAGTTGTGAATTCTTTCTTGAATATCAATAATTGTACCAGACAATTTCAATATGTGATCGAAACTAACTTCGATTTAAATTTTAATAAGTAAATTCATGAATCTATTAAAGTTAGACTACCATTGATAACCTGGTAGCACTGAACGACTATCTCGTCTTAGTATGGGACTCCTCAATCATCCAGAAGATACAGGTGTTTATTAACAGTTGTCTACGCAAAATACTTCGGATACGTTGGCCAGAAACTATCAGCGACAACCTATTGTCGGAGAGAACAAACCAGATTCCAGCGGAGGAAAAAACAGGAAGAAGCGCTGAAATTGGATGGGACACAGATTGAGAAAATCACCCGACTGCGTCACAGGGTAAGCCCTCACATGGAATCCTGAAGGCCAAAGGAGAAGAGGAAGACCAAAGAACAGATTACGCCGAGAAATGGAGACAAACATGAGAAAAATGAACAAAATTAAATAGAAGTAGAAAGGAAGACCCGCGACAGAGTGGGTTGGAGAATTCGGGTGGGCGGCCTATGCCCCATTAGGGGGTAACAGGCTTATGTAAGTAAGTAATGACACTCCTCAGCAGTGAACATCCAATTTAGTAATTTTAATGAACCTTCGTTTTTAACTATCAAGTGAAATCTTTCTTCCGAATAAAGTTTATTGACAGTAAAAGTAATTCATAAAAATAACCTTGCCGGAAAACCGTAATGCTAAAGAAGTTTTATATTTCTAATGTCTGTTTTCCGGATGTACCATACTAAAGTAATGTTCTACAATATTTTTGAAATAAATATAGGTTCTGGGTTCGAATCTTGTGAGGCTGGATCGTGGATGCGCACTGCTGATGAGTCCCGCAATAGGATGAAACAGCCATCAGGTGCTTCCAGGTTTTCGATGGTGGTCTAGCTTCAATTGACTCATGATTTCAACTATTAAAATATAAATGGTATACATTTTTTCTAACTTCAGTAAATACAGTAAAAAAGTTTATATGGACCCTAATTTCATACTCTTTCTATCCAGAATGAAGTTGACTATTTATCGTTTTGAAATGATGTGATAATGATTACTCAGTTTGTGTAAGCACATTGACTAAGATACTATTATGTAATAGTGAAAGTGAAGTGTGATTGGTCGTTGAGTGTGAACAAAACGTTACAGCCTACGGACTATTAAAGAAGCGTTTTTCCTTCCTATTATTGATTTCTACCCTGAACTCATTGTGTGTGTTTGCTGGTAGTTGTTACTAGTAGTGTTAATCAGGTTCTCTATTTTGGGTCGCAAATTCTCTATGATTTTTACAGAACTAGATTACGATAAACGTTATATTTTTCTGTAGTGATTGAAACAGTTTTATCATGCCTGCTAAATTATAACAGATATTGGCGAGACTATAATTTATTGACAAGCCAATCAGATATAAGATAACAGGTCTTGGACTTTGGTGCGAAATTCATTTACTCATTCGGTTAAAGAGCATTTTGGCATTTTAGCTAGTGTCGGTTACTGTTTAAAAACTCTAGATCTAATTCCTAACCCTAACCATCAACCTTAAATTATAATTCTTATTTCTCACACTGGTTTATAACCCTGATGTACTCTTAGTTAGTAGGTGGGTATTCTCAAAATTACTTTAACTTTGCTCAAAGGTCCTCTATAAATTAAAGTGTCACCCAGATATTCAGTCGTATACCAATTGGTTCATTAGATATTACTTTTTTTTAAATTTGAAAGCAACTTCCGTTTACCATGTATACTTGACTAACTACATGGTGTATTACAAGATAATAGAAAAAGGAACAAACATTGTGAATTTATCAATTGAGAAAATTGATGAAGATTTATTGTACTTTTTATTATTATTTAATCAATATTTAAGTTTTATTTCTTCTTCAAGTTTTCCGGAACATTTATATGTGATACATTTTGCAGTAATAAAAATTGTTATACTAATCTGCTTAAAATCATCTTTAATTCATTTGAATGTAATCAACAAATATTCGTGTAGATTTGAAATTATTTTTATCAAATAAAACTCTAATCGGTAAAGATCGGTCGTGCACAGACCAAATTGCGACACTACAGATCATCGTGGAACAATCAGTTGAGTGGAACTCGTCACTATACATCAACATCATCGACTATGAGAAGGCGTTTGACAGTGTGGATAGGAGAACATTATGGAAACTTCTTCGACACTATGGATTTCCTCAGAAGATTGTCAACATTATCCAGAACTCATACGACGGACTACAGTGCAAAGTGGTGCATGAAGGAGAGTTGACAGATGCATTTCCAGTAAGGACCGGAGTCAAACAAGGCTGTCTACTCTCTCCCTTCCTCTCTCTTCTGATGATTGACTGGATTATGAAGACCTCGACATCTGAGGAAAAACACAGAATACAATGGACATTTCGAAATCAATTGGAAGATTTGGAAATCGCAGATGACCTAGTCCTCCTATCCCACACACACAAACAAATACATACGAAGACAACAAATGTAACAGCAGCCTCTGCATCAATAGGCCTCAACATACACAAGGGAAGAAGCAAGATTCTCAAATACAACACAGAGAACGCCAAGCGAATCACACTTGGTGGAGAAACTCTGGAAGATATGGAAACATTCATGTACCTGGGAAGCATCATTGGTGAACAAGGAGGATCTGATGCAGATGTAAACTCTCAACTAACTTCATAGTGAGAACCTTCAGTACGAACATCAAGACAGTCCTACTGTATGGAGCTGAAACGTGGAGAACTATTACAACCATCGTCAAGAAGGTACAAGTATTCATAAACAGTTGTCTACGCAAAATACTCAACATTCCCCGGCCGAATAGCATCAGAAACAGCGTTTTATGGTAGAGGACAAACCAGCTTCCATCCGAAGAGGAAATTAAGAAAAGACGTTGGAAGTGGATAGGACATACATTACGGAAAACAACAAACTACATGATGAAGCGAGCTCTAACTTGGAATCCTGAATGGAAACAGAAAAGAGGAAGGCCAAAGAACACATTACGCCGGGAAATAGAAGCAGATATGAAAAGGATGAATAACAACTAGAAAGGATTGCCCAGGACAGGGTTGGATGGAGAATGCTGGTGAGCGGCCTATTCTGCTCCACCAGGGGTAACAGGCGTAAGTAAGTATGTAAGATAAAAAGCTAATCAATCTAATTTTCGTCTCGGATGTGTGTGTGAAAGCATTGTAAGAGTGATACTGAATACTGCTTTGTCAATCCATGTCATTTGTTGCCTATAATTAATAAGATTTACACTAGAACTGCATTTTGTTCAGGTAACTGTCAGTTTAATACAGACCTAATATATGATAAATGCTACTTTAATTCAACTGTTGTTATAGAAGAACTTGAAAATATCCTTAGTCTAGTCAATAGCTGTCTAGTCTACAAATTAGTCTGAAACAATTTCCAAAATAAATCGACGGTTGACTCACTATATACAAAAAATAATCCACAAAATCAATAGGTTATTGATAAGGATTCTCCAGAGAAAACTTGAAAAATTGAAAAATGAAACGAAATGATACTTAATATTTGTAAAGTAAACTATATACTATCAATCACTGGCATTACTTTAGAAAATGTATGTTAGTTTGGGTTCTTACTTTTTCAAAGAAATATGTAATTTGGAAATAGATGTCAGTCCATTCATATAATATATGAATAACATAATTACTTACTTACGTACGCCTGTTACTCCCAATGGAGCATAGGCCACCGACCAGCGTAATTACATAAGATAATTACATGAGATTTTATTCAGTTGACTATTTTTCTAATTGTATGACCCTCAGATATAGTATATTCTCATCAAAATACTTAAACATTACACTAAGTGAAAATAAGATTTGTGGATAACGCATAATCCAAGATTGGTGATCGGAACCTTATGATTCAGTTTCACTGACCACTATAAATGAAAAATATATATATTGTTAGTTTAGTATGTTTTTAATACCACAATTTAATGAATATAGTCAACAAGTTATTTCGCTTAAGCAATGCCAATTACCAGTATAGAGTTGCGGAGATTAGTGAGTTGTAAATGAGATAATGGACCGATAAATGTTAGACCACCAGTGAAAATCTGAAAACACTGGACGATGTTTCTCCCTATAATGGGATTACTCATCAGTGTACACCTACGAACTTGCACTTGGTATTCGAACACAGGACCTTCGATCACACGCGGAAATGTTTAAACTATAGACCACTGAGGCGTCATCCAACGTTGTTAATGTATAACTTCAACCATTCCACGAAATTAGGCGACCATCTTCCATTGTTTTCGATGGGTAGTTGACTCACACCCAGTATCGTTGAGTTCCACTGGTCATGACTTCTCACTAGAACTCCGAGAATTATCTCTCGAAGCTAGTCATTGGTAAGCACATTATAATTACCAGTGTAAGGTTGTGGAGATTGTTGAGTTGTAATTGATGTGTTAGACGTTTGCGCACGAGATCGAATCCTGCATGCGAGATTGTGGATGCCCATTGCTGAAGAGTCCCGTACTAAGACGAAACAGCCATCCAGTGTTTCCAGGTTTTCACTGGTGGTCTAACATTGATCCATTCATCATATTATTCTAAACTCATGTCCTTATCTTTTAATAATATATGTTACTGTCATTTAAGTGAAATAAACTTAACTTTCATGATTTCTAATATTCCATGAATCGCAAAACAAATCGACTAAGCTGACATATCCGGTTCAAAATATTTTTTGACAGTTATTCATGCAAACAACATTAAAATGTTGATTGATTACTCATTATTCTCATTTTCTTTCCTGAATCACCATACAAATAAGTTTTCAGTCTAAAAATAATTACAAAATGTATGCTGATTGATTAACATGAGCAGATTGATACAAGTTGAAATGTTACATGTTAAAAGACAAAACAGATGATTTAAAGTAATATAGAATATGAATTGTTTTGTGAGGACATTTGTTGCATGGATTATAACACTGTGAGTCATTAGTTCAGAACCATTAATTCTTTGGAGAGGTTGAAATATGAATAGTTTATCGAAGGGTAGTTCTAATGCCATCACAGAGTAATTATTGTCATCTACAACTAATGAGGAGAAAACTGAATCAGAGAGCACAGAATAACAACAATAAAAGGCGAGACTATAATTTATGGACGAGCTAATCAGAAGCGTCTGAGGGGTTTCAAGGTCACGGCGCCAATTTCAGTGCCTGATGGTCATGTACGATCGGTTTACAGAGAATTTTAGAGAAGACTTGACAATTAAGCGGCTACAACAAATGAGAGTACCAAGAAGTCCCTTTATTTGTGATTGTGGTAATTAAGTGACTTGTAGACGTTGTGCAGACTACCGTGATGTTGTCCTTCGATGTAATATATGTTGAAGGAAGACGTTTGCTAGAATAGGAACCTTTATCACTCGATCCAGATTGAGAATACGGCATATTATAACAATAGCCGCAAACTGTATGATAAAAGCATCAGTAATAGTGGCTGCAATAATCGCAGATGTTACTGAAACTTCGGCTGTTCAGTGGTATGAGTATTGTAGGGACACATCCATAATAAAAATGATAAACTTACACAACCGGAGTACACACAAAGCATATTGATGCTACGTGGTCGAGGCCAAGAGGGTTTTTGTGACTATCATGTCTTCAGAGATCGACTATTATGGTGCCATATGTATGAGTTCCTCTACCATATGCATTAGGATTTTAGAACCCTTGAACCTCTTTCTAACCTTAACAAGTTTTTGGACCATACAAAATAAGTGTATTCACTTTAAATATTCGGTTTTGTATAATATATTTTTACTCCATGTTGACTGTTTACTGATTGGCTAATATTTCCCAAGGTCATCCAAGATTCGTTTAAAGGTCGTCCATAAATCATAGTCCCGCCGGCATAGTGTAAGTTTAAAATATCTCTTGAAATGGAAGTTTAATAAGTGACTTCATTAGTCACGATGAATTAACAAATACTATCCTTTTAATTTCACTAGTGGAATAGGATATTGTCAAAGGTATAAATCAATTTGAGTCAGTTTCAGAGGAGAGGTGATCAGTGACTAAGCAAACAATTGATTGTGGTGATTTTATTTGACAGACAGATGAATGTAAACTAATTCAGTCTCGTGAATTTGAATGCATAGTAATTCGTATAGAAAGGTGATTTAGAGTGAGACCGTTTCAATGACATCAAAGAGTTACAGATGCCATAACTAGCTGTTTTTTGAATGTTGGATTACATCAGTGAATGTAAAAGATAGCTTATTAAGTATTTCGAAGTATAAGATTAAATTTGGTTTCACTCTCTGTTTCCATAGAGAATCGAGGCCATCCTCATTACACCTGGATTTTTAGTTCAATCATTCTCAAGAATCTGAAGTGTAAATCACCGCTGGTGGTTAATCATTACTGAAAGCTTTAGAAATGTCAAAGTATAGCAGTAAGACTAGGTGTCCAAGGCTATGTTGAGTAAAGTCTAGATTAAAGAGGTCAGACTGATAGTTCTTATGTCCAAAAAATTTACAATGAAAAAATAAAATGATACTCAGTATTTTGTTACACTGCTTGAAAGGTCAAAGTCTTAACAGTTAATTCAACCCACTTAAGAGAATGAAAGTTAATAATATGCAGAACCAAGAGCTCGTGAACATTCTTTTCTGACCTCTTGTTTTTTCTTTTTTCATTGTCTAGTTATATACACTTCTCCACATTTTGGATATTGATCAGAATTGTTTTTTTAAGATCGCATATGTATCCATATAATTTATTAGCATACAAATTACATGTGTATTATTAGTTATATGATTGGATCGTGTTGCTAGAAAATAAACAGAGCAATAGTAGTGCTTCCCTTACATAAGACCCTTGTTATCTTCATGTCTGAAAGAACGATACAGATGCATGTTTAAAAGCTTTACACTATCTCACATGATAAGTATACATGACACCAAGTTAGTTTATAAAGTGATTCTAATGATTTATTGTGTTCATAGTTGAAACCATGAGTCAATTAAAGCTAGACCACCATCGAAAACCTGGAAACACTGGACGGCCGTTTCGTCCTATTGTGAAACTCCTCAGCAGTGCGCATCCACCATCCCGCACTCGTGAGATTTGAACCCAAGACCTACCAGTATCGCACCAGAGCACTTAACCTCTAGACCAGTGAGCTGGCCGGCATCCAACAGTGTTAATGTCTAACTTCAACCGATCCACGAAGTTTGAGCAACCGTTCACCAATTGTCTTCAGACGTGGTTGAACTCCACTGGTCACTGCTTCCCACTAGGACTCCAGGATATATATCTTG
This sequence comes from Schistosoma mansoni, assembly GCF_000237925.1. Lineage (NCBI taxonomy): Eukaryota > Metazoa > Platyhelminthes > Trematoda > Strigeidida > Schistosomatidae > Schistosoma > Schistosoma mansoni. The sequence continues at coordinate 8,026,095 of NC_031495.1, forward strand.
AAGTCAGTCACTAGTGAGCATATGATTATAATCAGAAGGGGATTTTGTGAAGATTTCAGTATTTTCATAGTTGAGTTCGTGACATAAACTACCTTCAAGTTAAATAGTCTGCTGAAATATCATATCCCTAAATATTATTCATATAAGAAATAATACCTATTTTTGATCGTACAAAGTACAAAATTGTTATATCGACTGGCTCGCCTATTAGAGAACAGTGAATTTATTGATCAACCAATGATACACAAAAGTCGTATGAGCAGTCTTGAGTACTTATCAGTTCTGCTTTCTGCCTAACCCAGCCAGTTAAGTCCAGAACACCAATAACAGCCTCGGCAATATGAATCATTATTCTCAAACATACTCGGTTTATATACCAAATAAACTGACCACATCGTACCATAAAATAGAAAATAACATTTATACAAGATTTAGCCAAATGTGGCTGTGAATAGGGGTAACAGTAATTAATGAACTAGGGACAACTCACGAATGGTAAATCGTACAGTAATAGTCCAAGGGTCAAAATAAAGCTCATAATAAAAGGAACATGAATATGAATAGTTAAGTTACTTAGCAGTTATACAATAGGAAATATACACATCATATTGGTCCAGAAGTAGTCCTCAGAAGTTACCATTCACAATTCTCTTCGGGATATGACAAAAATAACTGGTAATTGTTGTCCTTAAAATCTACTTAATCAGATTTAATAAAATTATCAGTGTTGCAAATTCATTTATAGCCTATTGAATCAATTAATTTATTAAAGGAAAGCCAATCAATTTGTGAATGTATCATTCACTTATTTTTTGAAGAGAACATTACAAGTTGATGGGTAAATACTTGCTACTATTCA
>NC_031495.1:8027153-8066566 GCF_000237925.1 Schistosoma mansoni
CATAGTTGAAACCATGGATCGTGGATGCGCGCTTCTGAGGAGTCCCACAATAGGACGAAACGGCCGTCCAGTGCTTCCAGGTTTTCCATGATGGTCCAGCTTCAATTGACTCATGGTTTCAACTATGAAAATACTGAAATCTCCACAAAGTCCCCTTCTGATTTATCATGTTTCATCTTGTTTGTCACAGATTCTTAGTATTGTCATCATTTTGATTAGTAATTTGTAATTATTCACTCTAAATCCCTTGTTTAATCTTGGTATTTTCATGGTTTGAATTATAGGCAGATCTTAGTTGAAGAACTACTGAAAAACAGGAAGGACTTGACACTTATTCCTTCCTAGTACGGGACTCTTCAACAGCGAGCATCCACAACTCCGTAAGGGATCTACATTTTCTAAAAGTGCCCGAAAAGTATTATTAATCGTGTGATCGCCAGTGACTAGCTTCAAGATGCTATTCAAGGAGTTCAAGTGAGATGTGACTAGAGTGTATGACAGTTATCCACCTCAGAGAGCAGAATCTGGGTAGTTAATATTGTGAACTTATTGAGGTCAGATATGTGTGTCATTAGATACGGATTCAGTGGCCCACATATTAATAAGCGTTAAGATCCGTTATTGACTTAGAGCATGAAAATTTTGCAATCTCTTCTAATTCCCCTATATTATTAATAATCCTCCGATTCTGTGTGATAAAATTGAGTTTAAACACAGGTGTCCAATTTTTACCAATATAGGAGTAAATAGATCGTCGAACTTTACGGAGATCAGGAATCGATTTAAGTCAAATAACTACTGAAGATGTGGGAACACTGGACGGCCATTTCATCCTAACATAAGACTTCTCATCAGTGAGCATCCACAATCCTACTGAAGGGTATCAAACCGACGACCTTAAGTTTTGCGATCGAAAGCTTAATTCATCGGTCATTGTGACAGCATTCATTGATGTTAAAGTCTAACTTCGACCAATCCACAATATTATGCTACCATCACATTCTTGCAAAGCACATCTTTACGTTTATTAAATGATTAATTTAATCTATACTTTTCTTCCATATTTTTTACATTTCGACAATAGACATTTTTTTTAAAAAATTAGTTGTTGTCTGTTTCTAAGCCAAATGTTCTGTTAAAACTAAAAGCCAAAGTCAGATACCTTGGATACTAGAATACATACCATAAAATCTAGTCATCAGTCAGATTGTAGTATGACTATAACACGCACCTATCTTTTTCTTGAGATGACAGCTTAAAAAAAACATCCTATTTCTATATACTGAAATTAAGAAATAGCTTAAGTTGTAGACGATTTAAAAGTTGATTTAATACGTACCGATGTCTGTTTCTTTCGTTTCTCTTCATATCTGTCAAACAGAAAATTATCTTTCATTATTTTGACCCGTAAATCATTCCCATCTATTGATTCTTCGCCAACCCCCTGATTATTACATAACCTCATTTGATATTTAGAGTCTTGAATCACTTTATGATGTAATGTTTTCTATACTTCTATAGACAATATATTTACCACACTATAATATCAAACTATAAATGCAAACCTACAACTTAAGTAAATGATTTTGTCGATAAGAAAATTTTCTCCACTGAATCACTCAATGATATATTGGATTATTTCAATCATCTGTATTTAGTTTCCTTTTTGTTCAGTTGTACAAATCACCGATCTGCATTTCACAAAACCATAATCATATTCATACCTACTTACTTACTTACGCCTGTTACCCCTCGTTGAGGAGTATAGGCCACCCAACAGTATTCTCCATTCAACCCTTAATCATATTCATAGAACAGACTAAATAATCATTTGAAGTTTTGATATATGTGTATGTTATTCTAATATTTGATAGAAAAAAAAAAAGAAGCAAAGATTCCATGATAGGAAAACTTTAACATATTGCACTTGTAGTGCAATGCCTCGTTAATCTTTCACCTCGATAACCGTTATAATACAAATCTCAACGGTGCATGAAATCAGAAGACAAAGAGAAGCTGCAACTGCAGTTTGTTATCAAATGACGCAGACCACAAAGCTTCAAGCACATGAGTAAGTATCAGCGAGCAATTACATAGGCAAATTTATAGTCAAATTGTTTAAGAGCGCAGCAAGATAAAGCAAAAGCTAATAATAGGATTTGAGTGAATACATATATGGGGAGAAGGATAAATCATCGAATGATATTCAAGTAATCAACGTTTTGGCTAGAGTCTATCATGTGCTCTAGTGATCATAACAGTACAAAGATAAATACGAATTGTTACTATCCAAATGACAATGTCTGTTAAGTAAGTTAATAAAAGGGATGAATCAAAATTAACCATAATCGAAATTGAATGTAGGATAGTTGCTATACACTATTTACTCTACAAGTTATTTTATGTGGTGATTTCAGCATAAACAGTTAAATGTTTGTTATACTAAATTGAATCATTAATTATTAGTTATGATTTCTTACCATTACTTACATAAATTGTATCCTATCAAGTTTTGTATAGAGTATCCACGTAATTCAAGCTATAGCTTTAGCTATGAAGTTATACTTTACAATGATAGAGTATGCAATAATCGAGAAAGTAATTTAATAAAGGGAGTTGAGTATTTTGATGGAGTTTTGTTCTCTGAGCTGGATGGTTTGGTCGTGGAGCTTTCGTCGTTCTTCTGAACGACATCATCAGCACAAACTTCGGGTTGAGTATAACTCCGAAGTTGAGTATAACAAATATCTTTTTAATAATATAAACATTTCTAAAGACCATTAGTGTACTATGTACTTGAAATTCTTGTTCATATCTCTCAACAACTTGATAAAAATCCAAATGAGGATTGTAATTAGATGTGTGTAACTATAATCTTTTACAGATTGACTAATATGATAATGATAGTCATATGTATCGATAAATTTGTAGATTAAATGATGAAATGAACAATATCTGACACTGTAATGTAGGTCAAATGATGAGAATAACAAAACAGAAATCTTTCAGCACCCGAAAATGTTAAACTTGTGCAATTTCTCATGTCATTATAAACAAAGCGTGTTTCGAAATCTAAACACTATTACGTGTCTAATCTTAAGAATAAATATATAGCCATAATTTTCTGTTGCCGTGCTATGTTCTTATAAAAACAATCTATTTTGTCTAATAATTTTATTGCTTTTTTGAATGTAGAGATTCAACGAAACATCGTTTGTTTTTCATCTATATACAGTTAACGTTATTATAAATGTCGAGTTACCTAGACTAGCGGCCACATTATAACATGGTCGATAGGATTCGATCTGCACTAAGAAGGACATGATATACACGATATTGATCACCATCCAGTCATCAATCAATTGTAAAGACATCTTAGTCATACAGGAGGTCAGTCGAGGCGCGGATAGCTCAGTGGTAACGTCTCTGACTACGAAGCTTGTTGATACGGGATCGAATCCGTCAGAGAGCATCCGTTCGCTCAAGATTACAGGTACACCTTGCTGACGAGTGTCGAGTAGCAAGAAACCTAGATTCAGGATTTCCTGTTGACTACCTCCAACCACCATCCTAAAATCATCAGTCGATGTGATGTTTATTTGACACTAAACTTTACTTACAAATACGAATCGAATTTACTTATTCTAGACGAAAACAGAAAACTGTGGTTTTATTTAGTGTTTACTTTGATAGAAGTTCTTGTCTTCAATATTAACTAATCTTTTAATCTTGGTATCCATTCATAAGGAAACGATCAGAATAATGAACATTAGTAAGGTGACAATCGAAAAGGTACATATCAGTAAAGACGAGCATCAAACAAGGAGTGTAAAACTTTTGTTTCATAGGTGATAATTAATTTGGCATTAGGAAAGGTCATTTTTAATGTTACCATTCAGTTGACGCCTATTTCACACACACACACACCATAATAATTCCCTCTGAATAAAAGTTTGACCATGTAGACTTTTGTTTTTGTAAACTTGAATTCTTTATAGATAAACATACAACTCATGCTCAAAAACATGTCCCATTAACAATCAGTCAAGTGTAAATATAAATTAAAAATATATCTCAGATATTTTGTGAATGTTTGTAAACTGATTAATCACTTTTGTTCTGCTCATAATGTTAAGGTATAATGGCTTTCCTAATTATTATTAAAAGTAGTCGAACGCGTCGACAACTTCACTTATCTCAGAAGTCTGATCAGCCCTAATGGGTTGGTGTCTGACGAAATCTGTGCACGAATTCAAAAAGCTTGCTTGGCTTTTACCAACTTACGTCATCTATGGCGAATGCGAGATATCCGTCTATCAATTAAGGGACAAATATACTGCGCAGAAGCTCATTCTGTTCTACTTTACGGCTGTAAAATGTGGCCATTGAGAGTAGAAAATATTTGTAAGTTACTAGTACTTGATCACAGATGTCCTAGAAATATTGCTCGCACCTGCTGGGATCACCGGGTAAATAATAGTGAGGTTAGACACAGGGTATCAGAGAATGATGGTGAATCAGTTGGTGAGGTTGTAAATCTTCATCGACTGAGATGGTTGGGCCATATGCCTGAACACCGATTACCACGACGCACTATGCTGACTAGTGAAGGGGATGGTTGGAAGAGAGTTAGGGGTGGCCAAACCAAAACGTGGCATCATCCATGAAGTCACTAACATGTGGTCTGAGTCGTGTTGGTAGATGCAGACTACTTGGTTTGGGTCGGTGCGACTATCGTAACCAATGGTTGGAGAATCTGAGAGACATGGCTCAGAATCGATCACAATGGCGCAGGTGTATACACTCTTCATCTTCCCTTAAACCGTAAGATTAGAATTGCTTGATATCTGTCTTTCTTCCTGTACTATATCCTTATATGCAATCTTCCTTTTATATATTACCACCACTAAATTAGCTACTTCTATGAATCCGATGTTCATCTTGTTGTGCTAATGAGGTATGGAAACTTGGACCGATGCATATATATATTCCTGGTCCTACGTTGTAGCTGACTGACTGAAATTATCTGGTTATTGATATTTTCGACTAAATTTTGATCAATTTAGAGATTTTAGTATGATGTGCTGAGCTCTAAACCCATTGTGGACATCAACTCTAATATATAAGTAAATCCAGTAGACTAATCCCAAACAGAACTAAACGTGTATCTTAGACTCTACTGCTAGGTATATTGAATTTATCCTTTGAAGATTTGGGAATATCTGTTTGTTATATTTTCCTAAGCTATCATTTTGATCAGAAAAGAATATTTCACTTCTTAATGCATTTTTCATTGTACGCTACTGTTATCATTAATAGCTCGTTATGAACTTACTTACTTGAGCTTGTTCCCACTCATGGAGGAGTATCGGCAGCTCACTGACATTCTCCAACTAACTCTGTTCTGGGAAACCCTTTCCAGTAGTTTCCAGTTGCTATTCATCCTTTTCATGTTTGTTTCCGATTCTCGACATAGTGTGTTATTCGGTCTTCATCTTCTCCGTTTTCCTTCACGATCCCAAGTTAGGGCTTAAAATATGTCCTATCCACTCCCGACGTCTTTTCCTAATTTCCTCTCAGATGGAAGCTGGTTTGTTCTCTCTCACATGGTCTGGTGCTGATGGTATCCAACGAACGGACATTGTTTATCTTGAGTAGACAATTGTTAATAAATACTTGTACAATTTTGATGATGATAGTTGTGGTAGTTGTCCAAGTTCCAGCTCCGTACAGTAGAACTGTCTTGACGTTCGTATTGAAGATTGTGACTTTATTATTAGCTGACAGTTCTTTTGAGTTCCATATGTTCTTCAACTGTAGGAATGTTGCCTTTACTTTGCCAATCCTTGCCTTTACATCTGAATTAGATCATCTTTGTTCATCAATGATGTTTCCCAGGTACGTTTATATTTCCACCACTTCCAGAGATTCTCCAGCTCATTCTGAACATATATACTAAACAGGTTTGGTTATCATTCCATCGAATTATTCACAATTAATTTTATATAACCCAGATTAGATACACAATTTATAGAAACATAATAATTATATTAGTAATAATAAAAATTATAATTATCACATTGATTCATTTACATAGGAAACAAGTAGTTAACAAGTAGAATAATCTGTTAATTAATCATTTCCGGAAAATAGCCAAATTATGAGGAAAACTAGGTTTCTGTCAAGTGAATTGTATTCTAATGCAATTACAAAACATTGGAATCAACCCAAATAAGTGTTATAAATTAGTTACTTCGAAAAATTGGTAACTATCTTTGTTTATTCATAAAATTTATGTTATAAATATTCTAAGCAAAGATGGATAGTGGATAGCAGTGGATTACATGACGTGCGTTTCGTCCTAATAGAGACTCGTCAGCCGGATATACATGCATCCTAGAGCTCACATCCACTCTGGAGCTCGAACTCAGTACTGTTTGCTTCAAACGCCATCACGTTATCCACTTAGCTACTGAGTCCTGATAACCACCTACTTGTGCGATGGGGTGAAGTTTAAATTCACTTAGTATTGTTTGTTTGAATCTTCCCATTGATGTTTAGGACTGCAATTGATCAGTCTTTTATTGACATAAAATATTCTTCATCATTCATAATGTAGACAAACAATAGGAATCCCACAATAAGACGAAACAGCCGTCCAATGCTTCCACGTTTTCCATGGTAGTCTAGCTTCAATTTACTCATGATCTCAACTATTCAAACTACTATAATAACCACAAAAACCCCTTCTGATATTATTCAACACATGCTCACTAGTGACCGGATTCAAGAAGACTTTCCTGGAGTTCTAATGAGAAGCAGTAACCAGTGGAGTTCAACCAGGTCTGTTGTGAGATATCAACTCACTGAAGACAATGGTGGATGTGTCGCTCAATTTCGTGAATCGGTTGAAGTTAGACATTAACACAGTTGAATACCAGCCAGCTCAGTGGTCTAGAGTTTGGGCATTCACGCGCGAGACTGATAGGTCCTTGGTTGGAATCTCGCGAGGCGGGATCGTGGATGCACCCTGCTGAGGAATTCCACAATAGGACGAAACGGCATTCCAGTGCTTCCAGGTTTTCTAAAATGTTGAAGATGCATTTAAATGTAGACAAATGTAAAGCTACTCTAATACAAACTGTAAATATTCTTTATCTAAACAGTTTAATACAACGTCTATAATTTAACTAATAGTTATTCATTGATAATTATTGATAAATTTAAATAAAGCGTGAATAATAAGGGGCAATACAATAAAGTTACTTCATTTATTTTGTATGATTGCAATCATTATTTACAACAACAACAACAACTGTACATACTTTATATGATCTTAGTGAAGAATGATAGAATAACGTTAGTAAGTATAGAAACACTATAAAGTGGTATAATGGATAGATATTTATATATTACTAAATGTAAAGAATGCTGGTCGGCAACCTATGCTTCATTGGGGGTAACAGGCGTAAGTAAGTAAGTAAGTAGCTAAGTAAATGTGAACATTTTAGAAAAGAACTTCAAAAATAGATGAAAACACGTTTCTAAAGAATACAATATTGATTATAAAGTTACGCAATAACAAACATAACATTGGATAGAATAACATAGTAGGATAAATAAAGCTAAACAAAAAAAGGACTTAAAAATGAAAAAGAAAGAATTCTTTTTATTGTAAGATACAAAATATGATTACATAAGGGAATAAGTAAAAATAGAAGTTAGTTAACAGGATAGTAAAAGATCTACAACTATTTCATTTTTGAATAAATAAGTTTAGTTTAACCCTTTTTTTAATTGCCATGGCCAAGATTCAAAATAGTTTGAATATTGATTACTTTGAACAATTTTAAAGTATCAACATCATATCCGTTAGTAAGGAGATCATGAACAATAGTAGTGTTGAAAATATATTGACCCTTTATCACGTTATGAGATTCAAACAAGCCCAATGTAAGTACTTTGACATGAACATGTAAATCAGCAAATACAGTTTGGGTGACATAAGATAGGAATTTGTTCACTTATATCTGTCTCAATGAGAAATTTGTTTAATACAACGTAAATAGTTTAGTTTTTGGATATGTCCTCTTTAGTGGGCATGTAGTCTAGAATTAATTATGCTGGCTATTTCGTCATCTGTGAAGTTAAACCTCTAGTTTTGTTAGAACTATACAGTGCTTACTGGTCCTTACTCATACTTTATATGTAACACAATTTGTTTCTGCATGTTATTGTGGTGTTAGCTAATTATGTGGACAGACATAAATAGTATGTAGCAGGAATTGGAATGCTTACTAGTAGAAGATTGAAATGAAGAGAAGAAGGAAAACAGAGAGCTATCGAAATAACAACATGATTAGAAGGATGATGGAATATGTAAAGGGCAACTCAAGAAAGATATGCAAATGATGTATTCAATGTGTGATTTTGATATTTGACAAAAGCACTGTGTGATTTTGCATAAAATGTCGAATTGGTTTTCCCTACCGTCTTCATTCATGACTGATCTATCAAGGGGTGATCATCTAGAATATTCGGATTACTGATATTAATTATAGATTTTTATAGTAATTGACATATAGACATTAAGTTAATGGATTTGTTTTGAAATAAAGGTTCATTAGTAAAATCAATTCAAAAAGAGTAGAGAAAATCTTGATTAGCTAGAAGCCAATGCTCATCGAAACATTTCATAGAGAGAGAGTACCTTTAAAGAGTGTTGCTCTTGTTGTTAGAAGGGGAATCAGCCTCGTGACTTCTGAAAAATCCTGGCTTTCATCATGAGGCGTCATAATTATTCCTTCAACTCCCAGGGCAGAGTTTAAATAGTTTGAATTATTTTTTCTGGTTAGCGTTTTTTTAGCGAGTTAGTTTTTTTACTGGATGGGGTCGCTAACCCCATGCCAAACCCTCCTCCTTTACCCGGGCTTGGGACCGGCAGTAACTCTAGAAGAGCTACAGGCGGAGTTCGAAACATTTCATAGTGTACTATTTGTTTATCATATTTCTTTCATCTGTATTGTTTAAATCTACTAGGGACAGACTTCCAGATTCTGGTTAATATTAATTATTCATTACTTATACCCTCGTTATTTCTGATTTGAATGAGAAATAACTATTTCATAATATTATGACAATGTGAGTATTAAAGAAATGAGAATTTTTGGTAATATTTTAAGGCTTTTTATCATTTATATTTCTATTGTTTAATTATCAATTTAATAGTTGAGTTCATAAGTCAATTAAAGCTAGACCTCCTAGGAAAATCTGGAAGCAATGGATGGCCGCTTCGTCCCAGTATTGAACTACTCAGCAGTGCTCATCCACGATCCCTCACGCGGGATTCGATCTCGCGCGTGAACCCTTAACCTCTAGACAACTTAGCTGGTATCTAACGGTGTTAATGTCTAACTCCAACTAACTTCAATCATTAAATAACATAACCGTTATGCTCTTATATTTTCTTTTGTAAAATCTCCCTCTAGACCTACTTACAATTGCTATACGGTCTATTATTCCCCAGTTGTTTTTATCTATTTATGTACCGTTTGCTACGTTTTCTCACACCTATGACATGTTAAGGTATAAAGGAATATTTCTTATTTGTGGTTCATTTAAGGCCGATAATTAATACACACTAAATAATTAATGATAAATATACTGGGTGCCTGAAATATAGATAATTGAAGCTCGTCTGTTAAGTTCTCTTGTAGGACCAATCAGAGTCTAACTTGTTGGTGCTCAAGGCTACTGGTGCTAACATAACCTTCTGACTGATTAATGTAAGTAATCAGTCTGTAAAACGACTAGTATACCCTGACTCAAATAGAATAAATCAGGATTTCGAATCAAGCTATCGATTAAGAAAGTGCTAAATTGAACACATCATAACACGTAGTATTTACATCAGTAAGTGCTTTTACTTCCATGACATCTGGTATTAAATATCCCTTAACTCTTACCTCAATATCTTGGTTAAACAAAAAAACAATCATTATTTGTTTCGCTTCACTAAGTATAATGATTACACAATCGAAGTTTTTATTCATATGAAACAGAAAACCATTTTGTTTTGTAAGAACTAAATTAATATGATGAAAAGCATGTTGTTCGATTTACTAAATTACGTAACAACCTCCACAATAACGATTAAAAGTTTCTTTTTCTTCTGTCAAAATCTAAGTGATGTAATTTTATATAGTTGAAATCATGAGTCAATTGTAGCTAGAAGACCATCTAAAACCTGGAAGCACTGGACGGCAATTTCGTCATATTATTGGACTCCTCAACAGTGCGCATCCACTATCTCGCCTCGCCAGATTCGAATTTGGAATCTATCGGTCTCGCGCGTGAACGCTTAACCTCTAGACAAGTGAGTTGACCGGCATTCAACGATGTTAATGTCCAACTTCTACCGATTCACGAAATTGAGCGACACATCCACCATTGTCTTCAGTGAGTTACTTTCTGACAACATACCTGTTTGAACTCTACTAGTCACTGCTTCTCACTAGAACTCCAGGGAATACCTCATGGAGCCAGTCACTAGTGAGCAAATGATCATTATCTGGTTTTCCATGGTGATCTCGCTTCGATTGAATCTTGATTTCAACTATATAAAATTACTAAAATCTCAACAAAATCCCTTTCTGACAATGATGTAATTTTATCATTTTCTGTTTACAATGTTAATACATATGTTAAAGATTTCATAATTGAAGAAGCATTACAAAAAAACTATACAGATTTAAGATGATATCTTCAAATTGAACTGACAACTTTACAGAACATACTCTCATCTGTTAATGTTAAAATGTATAAGTTGATTTTCACACAATGATAAAATGAATAGACCAGCTTATTGAATAATAAGTAAATGATAAGTCAGTTTTGAAAATCTATTATCTTGTCAATCAAGCATTTTTATAAAGTTGAGATCATGAATCAATTGAAGCTAGGCCACCATGGAAAACCTGAAAGCACTGGACCGACGTTTCATCCTATTGTGGGACTCCTCAGCAGTGCGCGTCCACGATCCCGCCTCGCCAGATTCGAACCCAGGACCTACCAGTTTCGCGCGCGAGCACTTAACCGATAGACCAGTGAGCTGGCCAGCATCCAACGGTGTTGATGTCTAACTTCAACCGATTCACGAATTTGAGCAACCATTCAATTGACTCATGATCTCAACTATATAAAATTACCAAAATCTCCACAAAATCCCCTTCTGATAATCAAGCATTTATTTAAAATAAGTCTTTTTTATAAGTAAAGCTATTATAATGTCTTTAGAATTGATTGGTCACTGGGTGGTGATCATTGTCATCTATATCACGTCCTTCTTAGTGTAGATCGAATCTTATCGACCAAGATGCAACGTGGCCACTAGTGGTTGATAAGATTCGATCCGCACGAAGAAGGACCTGACATACATGACATTGATCACCACCCAGTCATCAATCAATTGTAAAGACATCTCAGTCATACAGGAGGTCAGTCGAGGCCCGGATAACTCAGTGGTAAAAGTCTCTAACTACGAAGCTGGTTGATACGGGACCGGATCTGTCAGGGGGCACCAGTTCCCTCAAGATTACAGGTACATCTTACTGACGAGTGTCAAGTAGCATGAAACCTAGTTCCGGGGTTTCCTGTTAACTACCACTATCTTATTATACTGTCTTTTTTTTAAAGTTAGTTGTTTTGCTTGGCTGAAAACATTTTCTATTGAGTTTACATGTCGTTAACAGATTGAAAATTGAATCAGTTAACCTGGTTTAGGTAAATTCGGTGAAGTAAAACAGTCTGTATCCCTCGAATTGCAGGCAGGAACTGTCATTGACAAAACGGAGATGAAACTTGGAACTAACAAAAGAGATAAAAAATAAAATATAATAACATCAGTAGTCTTGTATTAACAAGGGAAAAACCATGCAGTTTTCATGACCAAACCATCCGGCTCAAGGAACGCAACATCTCCAATAAATATGCAATAAAACAGTTCACCTTACAACTTTCAGGAAGGTACAAACAAGACGATAACGTGCCATTAGCAACTTACAAAATAAAAGGGAAGTCTGTAATGATTATAATGAAATGAGGGATTAGACATAACTCTACTGAATCTATTGTAGGTTTCTATTTGACTGGTTCCACATGTGATCCACCTTAGAATATCGTATATATTCTTAGACGAATTTTCAGGAGTATTGTCCAATTTACTTCCACTCGGAAAGTCCAAAATCAACTACGAGTTAGGTTGGGATCATCATCCTTCTGAACGACATCATCAGCACAAACTTCGGATAGAAGTGAAGTATTTGAATTTCTCTACATGTGGTTCACAGCTTGTCCTGTATACCTCGATGTTGATTGGTTCTTGTTGACCAATTTTACTGAAAATGAATTAACTCAGTAGATAATAACACTCTAGCAATCACACTGAATACAGGAACAGAATGTGTGGAGTATGCTTTCAAAATCAATATAAACGTGCACAATCAATAAGAGAATGAATAAAACCAGGTAAAGAACATGCAAACAATGGATCAGACGAGTGTGAGCATCGTTAGTTCCATGACTGAATTATAGTAGGAGGTAACTATTTATTTGTTAAGCCCATATACTTTATCCTAGCTACTGGCCAAGCCAATTCGCCTGTCATGAGTCATATTTCGATCTTGTTCATTATTCGCTTATTAACCTTGGCTATACTTTTATATGAGCATATATGTGTACATTTCGTATCTTATTCATCATATGTCTGTCACTCATTTTTGTCTGACTATAAATGTTGATTAACGCTTGCTTAAATCGAGTTGGCTTCCCAGCCATCTCCAATACGCATCATCTTTCGCCTCGCTCACTCGCTTGCCGCTCACTCGCTTGCCGCTCACTCGCTTGCCGCTCACTCGCTCGTTCATATTCGCTCAGGTGTTGTTAGCTTTCGAACCTGAGTTATTCGACAATAAACTGTAGTTGCTGCTATCCTTTGTCTTCTGATTTTACGCGCCGTTAAGATTAGAATTATATAGATTATCGAAACGAACGATTAACGAATCGCGGCACTACAATAGTAGGAGGTAACTATTGATTGATTCCACTCTTGTCAGCACCTGAGAAGATAGGTTATCTTCAAAGATGGTTGAAATTGGCTTGGTACAAATTGTCAAAAGTTTGTTATATACAAATTTCTTACCCAACTTCCCTTATAAGTGAAGATGATTTTGTTTCATATACATCATTTGTTAACAAACAATGTGAAAGTTTTAAGTTTCACTTTCTAACGAACAATGTAAGTGTCTTTTCATTGTATGTGAGTTGTAAACGTCTTCAGGCTCAGATATTCCTACTAGAATTTCAAGTAGAATCGAGTCACATCCCAATCTTACATTGAAAGATATCAGAAATGAATGTTGTTATATTATTAATCTTAAGAATGATACTAAAATGATCGAACGTCCAAGTTCCAATTCATTTGATTTGATGAAAATTCCTCATTCAGATCGCACTACTAATGTCACAAAGCATGATTTATGTAATTTTCCTCGCCCGAATCGAATGTATAATGTCAATGACTCTAAGCTACATCGCTATACAAGGCCTTCCACTAGTTGCTGGAACTGTGAGGCATGGCATTTCTCCCGTTTCTGTCCATTTAACAAACATAAATGTGCAAAATGTGGGGTAACTGGTCATAAGGAGGGATTTTTCAAACGCAATAAATCCTCATCCGATTATCGAATGCCAAAAAGGATCAATTGTGTACATGTATTGTCGAAATCTAACCCCCAAAGCTTACGCAAGTGTTTATCCATTACTGTTAAGGATCGTATTATCGCCTTGCAGTTGGACACTGCTTCCGGTATTACTTTGATTTCTCTCGAAATTTGGCACGAACTTGGTTGTCCAAGCATCCATCCTGTTAACGATTGCATAAAGAATGCATCGGGCATCCCAATTAAAATTTCTGGAATTATCAAATGCGCAGTTGAATTCAGTGATTTAATAATCAAATCCAAATGCTATGTTGTTGATGAATTCTTCAATATATTGGCTCTTGACTGGATCACAGAATTCAAAATCTTTGATTATCCATTTAATTTAATTTATAATCCAGACTCAAATATGTCCCATCAGTCATCCAATCTTATTTGCAATCAAGTACGTTCATATCCTCATATGATACACAATTGGGGGCAGAAATTTTCTAGCGATTTTCAAAATGATTACAAAACGAGTACACGACTGACAAAATCACCAGAAATAAACCTAAATAGAGCCTCACCAAAGGGTGGCTCCCCTGCTGTATCAACGTTCGGAAAGAAGGCTCCGACTTCATTTGATAGTATATATCCACAAAGAAAAAGACGAGATTATAAATCCAAGAAGAAAAGAATTGAAGATCAGTTTCCTAATGGGTGACATGTACACCACATCCGTGACAGAAGATTAAATTCAGATAAAGAACCTCCTTGCTCGAACTTGCAACCAGATTATTTAATTGACAGAGTTAGGAGCATTGGGATCAACGAGGACGAAGTGATGGCCAGATCCCAAGAAAATCATCAAGAAGATGACATTTTCCTCAACGCCTTCAGTTAAATACACGGAATAGGATTTATTTTTTCGAGGGAAAGGAGATATAGTGAGTCAATCGGAAGTAGCCTAATGGGGAGGTCAATCGATTAAAATCAGAAATGACCTAAATGATAAGTGCATTTTACTGGCTAAGAAATGGATCAATTTCCTAAGGATTAGAGTGTTATATATATGAATGAGTATTCGTGAATTTCATTCAGTAGCCCAAGACACTTTCCCTCTCACTCTTGTGTTCTCTCTCAAGTAGTCAGTTGGCGGGGGTTGGCGCGTAGCACATCGTGTATCAGTATCAGATTTTAGACACCGCCCGTCACAACAATAACCAGTTCGGTTAACTTGGCAAATAATTTTGAGTAAAGATGCTGGTGGATGACTAGATGATCAGAATGTATTAAACATTTAACAACAGAGCTGTTTACTGATTTGGATAAACCTGTGAATAATCACGATGGCTAGTGTTTGGATGTATCAAATCAAAATGGTATAAACACCAACAATTGGTCTCATATCAGCACATTTGTAAATATTTGATTCAAGTAAAACAACTTACTGATTGTAGCCATCAAGTAAAGTCATATATTCCAGTGTATCAATGATATCTGCGTAAAATTCTGTCAAATCACTTAGTATCACCTAACAAAGCGTAGCTGTGAATTCACACAAAATAGCCTAATTCATCAGTTCCAGTCCAAGAGGACAATGTGATGTGTATTTACAATGAATTTTGACTTGACTTATTGTGCATCGAAACTTTGAATGAAATAATTGTTAATCTCACTTTGCACATGACTTATCAATGTTCACAAATTTTGTGTGAATATCAAAGTCCTAAAAATGTTATTACAAGTAATATTGGTTTTTGACTTTAAGATATTGACAGTACACTCATGATAGAACCAAATACGGTCAATCAATACATTAAACTCAACTTAGAACCTAACACATTTGTTCATCCGTTCTAGTTGCCATATATCAATAACCCAGTGATATGAAATTGACTGGACAAAACCCAGATTAGTGCAGTTAGTAACATTAATAATGGCAGTGGGAGAAGTTATTCTTAGAAGGTACGATTCAATTAGAACACATGGATTAATGGAATAGAAAAAGGATTTTACAGTGATTTGAGAAATTAGGATCTAAGAGAAGTGAATTCATCTATGTCGTCGTGAACGATTAAGAACTATATCAGCCAAAGTTTTCGAGCATTGGTTCTTATAATCATTCAAAGACCATCGAGGTAGTTTGTACCTACCTACATGACTTAGGTCAATAGTCAGTGACTTAACAAATTGATGCCAGATTTTTCTGACCACCTCCTGCTTTTTTCTAACTCTCTTTTACACCAAGAAGTGTGTCTCATCGAGATAAGCGGTTTTTCGACATACGTAGTATATGTCTCAGCCATCTCAATCGATAAAGATTCAATACTTTATCAATTCATTAGCCAAACTTACCTAGTTTTCTATATATAACCTCCGAGTTACTCACATTTTAGTCCCAAAATCTATAAGGAATGGTTTGAAGACATCTATCATCAAATACTAATGACTTATGAATATCCTTTTTTCAAACTAAACTCTTTCCAATTATGGAAATAATCGACTTTCATATCATTATTACATTTAAAAACTGCCATTCATTTATATTATTAGTACTATTTATATGACATTATCGTTTGAACAAGACGAATTTACCTCTTATACAATTTATTATTCAACTAAAGAAGAAGGGAAAAAAGTCAAAATATACACCCCAATTGGGTATAGTAAAGAAGAGATTGTTTCAAATGATGGACATCTATGTTTCTATCAATATGGCATAAAAACAAATGAGATATATAACATTCAGAATAGAACTTTCAAGAAATAAACAAACAGTTAAGACATGGTAATAATGATATCAGGATTAATTTCTAAGATTATATGTCATTTAAAGGCTTTAACATTTATGACATAATATAAGAGAACAGTTTTAAAATGTTTCTCTTTTTTTTGGGGGGGGGAGGTTAGCTGTCCATAAATGATTTTAGATTTGTCCTGACAAAAATAATTATAAAATGGTATGTATATATGTAGTATACCTATTGTGAGATCTTAATTATGATTAGTTTTAACTCTATAAATATCATTGATATCAATGTAAGACTACCACTGAAAATCTGTAAGTACTGGATGGCCGTTTCTTTCTAGTATGGGACTCATTAGCAGTATGCATCTACGATCTCATATACTGGATAAATTTGTCGTATGATCAGTGGGATCCGAGGATTGCATTTCATCTTATTTGGAACTTGTCAGATGAAAGTATTTGTACCTAGTGTTAATATTTACTCCATCACACAAACACAGCAACTTTCGAACCGAAAATCGAAGGTGTTATCCGCTTAGCCATTGAGCACAGTTATCCAACTCTGCTTTAAATGCTCACAGCTTAGTGGGGATGTCGAGTCAATCCAAACAAGATGCACATATATGTTGAAAGAGACTGGTCAATTAAAGTCTTAAACACTGACGACAGAAAATTCCCAACAATCAATAAAAATGAGTTGAAAATCACAACGCTCAGTAAAGCAGTGCCTAACTGCACTTAGTAACACAGTCAATAACATGTGTGACGTTTGAACTGACAAGTACTGAGTTAGAGTTTAGATGAGAGCATCATCAGGAAGACTCAGGTACACTGAGCTAATGAGTCCCAAATAGGACAATACACATGCTCTGGATTCTGTTGTTGACTATTATCCTAGACAACTTAAAACACTTGTAACTAATGATAGTGTGGTGTGGGCTACTTATATCCATATAAGTAATATATAACGATAGTCAGGCATTGAATGTATTTCAGTGGAAGATCGATAAGGAGAGAACGGAATAGAAACGCAATTGGTATGAAAATGCATAAACATTAATAGTCAGAGACGATGGACTGATATTTGCAGAAGGAAGATTGAGACAACTGATTGACAGTTTGCAAATTAACTATTTACTGTATGGTTATCACATTTTATTGAGATATTCTGTAATTTTGTATTTAAATACATTCCATTGTTTCCATCCACGTTCTCATTCACTACAATAGTATTGAGTCAATCTACCCATCATGCCCGCATGCCATAAAAGACTGGTCAATTTACAATCGCTGATATCAACAACCCGGAAGATTTAAATACACCTGTTGGAGCGATCCTGAAAATTTCTCACAATAGACATGACAAGTAAGGAAACATTAAGAAGTATTTTATCCAATCAACGTTTGATTAGAAGTTTTACTAGAAACATCAAGAAAGTGAAAAGTCACATGTAGGGGTTGTGATTGGCTGATTACTACACTGCTACTATATTTAGTAGCATTCCAGAATTTTCAGGAAAACCCAAAAACTTCTAAAATACTATAAAAACCCTATATTTTCTGTACATAAATGAATCTTTGGAGTAAAGTGCTTCTCGTATATTTTGTGCCTTTTCTCTCGTGTTCAAGTCTCTATGTAGTTCTGGCTTGGGGGTTACGAGACAAGCTTAGGATCCGAGTATAGAGTTCAATCAGCAAGACTTATCAATACCTTACAAATGTATTAATGTAGAACAGTAGTTTGAATAAAACTAGACTGACTTTCTATACATTGTTAACTACTACAAAACCTAATTAAGAAGAATGCAAACAATATAAACATCATACTAGTTACATTGTCTTTACTCTGTTAACAACAAAAACTTACTAGTAAAAAATTGATACATATCAACAACTACTTTCCTTCTAGAATCTTCTTTCCCGCGGTATTAGAAAAAGAATAACAACCAAAAAAATGTTGTTAACCAACTACATTCGAATTTTAATTTTACAAAGAAAAGAAAAACTTTTTTTTTCCGGTTTATCTTTTTTTTTCTTCTATAAAGAAAATACATCTTCTAATGATTTGTGTTACAATAAAAAAAATTAAGTTAAGATTAAAATAACCGGGTTTTTCTTTTCATTTTAATTTAAACAAAGAAAAAAATTTTTTAATTTTCTTTTACGTTTTCTTTCTTTGTTTGGTTTTTTTTAATGAAAAGAATCCAGAAGAAATTTTTTTTTGAAAAACAAAAAAAATAAACAAACAAACATGGAATATTAAATACTAATAAACAAACAAGTTCAATTTCGTTTTATTAAAAGAAAGTGTGTACAAATCATTACCGTCTTTTGCTTTCATTTAATATTATATTTAAAAAAAACACTCTTAATTGAGGTAAAACTCGCAATTTGCTAATTAATCTAATTTGCTTACTTATATAAATGTAATATCTAGTTTCTTTTTAAAAGTTTAATTAATAAAAAGGGTTTTCTTTTCTTAATATTTTTTTCATACTTGATAAGTCTTGTTGATTGAACGCTATACTCGGATCCTAAGCTATTCTCGTAACCCCCAATTGCCCTGGTAGGGCTAAGAGTGGGGAGAGTCCGCTCTCCCTCTCGAAATACTCTCACATGACTACGCGTATATAGCCTCTGTCAGGGAAGTCCTACTCACCATAGTAGCATAGTAGCATAAAGCAAGAGTTCGGAGCGGTTATTCTTAGAAGGGTAACTGGGATATCGTGTCGAATTATGAATAATGAATAGAAGGGTGATTTAAGTACCATTACAGAGTAATTATAAACATCGATAACAACAGTAAAGAGAATGCAGACAAATATTTCTACTGTTACACATGTGCTAGATTATTTTACAACCTGATGATTTGTACAGATATTATTTAAACTGACCAAACCAACCAAGGACAGTGTAAGTGTAAATATTTGCAGAAATATAAGTTTATTAAGTATAATCTGTAGTAGCAATCATCAAACATTTCATATCACTATAACTGTGATGCGTGCTACTGATGTTGTTAGATGTAAGTAGTATGTACATCAATCCAAAGTGAAATGCCCAGAGGCAGAAGTTTCATAAGGTTGAAGAAAAGAGAACGAGAACAGAGAATGATAGGTGTGAGAACGGAGGAACAATGATGTATGAGACGACTGACTGATATTTTGCAAATGAAGAATCTACTGTATGGTTCTCGGATTTTATTAAGAAATCCTGTAATTTCTGTGTTCAAATATATTCGATTGTCCCCACTTGTGTTCTCGTTCACTACATAAATTTGTTGCTGGAATGGGATATAGTCAAAAAAATGAGGAAATTTAAGTCTATTATAAAAGAGAGTTAGTCGCCGATGCAACAAACAAATGATGTTAGTGATTTTATTTAACAGATAGAATACTACAAACTATTTCAAAGTTTCAAAAATTTATTTGAGCAGTAATTTGTACAGAGAAACGTTTTAGAATGGGACATTTTCATTTTTGATATAGAGTTATGAAAACTGTAACTAGTTTAGGTCTCCTCTTTGTTATTAATTTATCTCAGGGGGGATTTTTGTGGATATTATAGTAATTTTAATAGTTGATATCATGAGTGGATCGGTTGAAGTTAGAGATTAGAACCATTGGATGCCAACTCAGTGGTCCAGAGGTAAAGCGCTCGCGCGCAAGACTGATAGGTCTTGGGTTTGAATCTCGCGAGGCGGGATGGTAGATGCGCACTGGTGAAGAGTTCCGTAATAGGACGAAACGGCCGTCCAGTGCTTCCAGGTTTTCGATGGTGATCTAGCTTTAATTGATTCATGATCTCAACTAATTTAATCACTTGGTTAAACGGTTAAAGCAATCAATAAATTCTATTGAAGAGATACGTCTACAAATCAATTAGTGTCACATAATTATTGATCTCCGTGATGACATTTAAACACCGAAAATCCTGTTCGCTTGATAAACATAAATAATTGGTCATTAAATCACAGCTAACCAAATCATAAACGTATATTCCAGTATTTTACCCTGTTCAGAAAATGGAAAAACACAGTTACAAACTAGGCAAAAATTAAACTTCCCCATAAATTCTGTAAAAGACAAAATCCACTATATATGTCTGTTTATAATTTCTACTTAAGTTGATTGAGATAGTTAGATTTTTTTTTAAATTGATACCATTGGTAATTAAGATTAAAACAAGTCAAGACTCTAGACAGAAAGTAACAAATAAAACTTGGCAATCTACCTTCTGAATTAATCTATGTTCAAAGTGTTTAAAATTGAAATACAAGACATGTCATGGCATAATAGTTTACAACAAAAACAAAACAAGGTGAGAGTAAAATGCAAGGTAGTAACACACTTAGTTGATCGTTTATAAAGTATTTTAGGGGTATAAAATAAATTGGAAAACAATTATTATTATTTTCAGTATAAAGATTATGGAGGTTGTTAAATTTTGATTGAGATCATGAACCGAACCAAGTTAGACAACCACTGAAAACCTGGAGGCACTAGACAGAAAATTTATTCTAGTAAAGGTTTTGCGCTAAAAGTGGTCTAGATATTAAGCCCTAATGTGTGAGATCGAAGATCATGAGTTTGATCCGGTTTGTCAGGGTTGTAAATGTATATACTGTTGATGAGTCTTAAACCAGAACGAAATGTCTGTCCAGTAGTTTCACTTTACATTATTATTCTGAATTTCATCACCTTATCTTTCTTATAAAATCAACATTTTAATAGTTTCGACTGTCAAATAGTTAACCATCGTTAATGATAGTGATGCTGGAGAATCATCACAAGTTAAACACCAGGATCTTGTTTAAATCTTGCAAAACCTGATGAACATTAGATCTGTATAAATCATCTATTTACAAATAGACAATAGTTATAAAATAAACTATGGGTAATGTAAACAGGGTGGGTGGTTACTTGTTAATTAGTAGTCATCATCAAGGCATAAATAATCGTATCCCATCCTTTCTGTTTAATTTGTTCGAATTAGTGCATATATAATGTACTTCTACTATTAATCTTTTATTGGGTGCGTTGAACTATGACTAAAGCATTTTCATTGGTTGAAAATTGATCTTGTACCTTATTTGTGATGAATATTGCCATGTTGAAGATCTATTCTCAAATTTTTAAGGGTATATTGAAGATTTAGGAACATATCTTAAGCATTATTTGTTTTCTAAATCATTTTGAAACGGATTGGATTATACTGTTGTTTATGTTATAACTGAAATTTAATTAGTCATATGTGTGCATATGTGCATTCTGTACAGACGGTCTCAATATAGCTATTGTGAAACAAGTCAGTATAGAGTAGACAGAATGTAGCTAGCAATGGAATCCAGGAAGTGCATTTCGTCCTGTTTTGCACTCGTCAGCTGGATGTACTTGTGTCCGACTTGATGTTCATTTCAAGACTCTAACCCAGTGTCTTTCATTTTAAACACCAACTCAGTATCTACTTTGCTACTGAGTCCCGATAGTCACTGTTCTATGTATTTTGGTGAGGTTCAATATATTTGAATAGATTGTTTAAATTTTATCATTGATGTTGAAGTGAATAATACTGTGTTTGAATCCTGAAGTGAACACCAACTGGGACGCAGGTACACCCGAATGACGATTCTCAAATAGTACGAAACGCGCTTCCCCAATTTTACTGCTATCTATGTTTCTTTTTCTCTATATAAACAAATGTTATAATGGCTAGCATAAATACCGAATTACATTGATAGTATTTAATTTTGTAAATAATGTCCTGTTGTTTTATTTTTTGTAACTTATACTTAACTTTAGCTAATGTTGATCTTATGGTATCACTAACAAGAAAATAAACTCTTCTATCATCTTTATTTAGGGTCCTTTTAATTTCGTATGATGTTTCTCCACGGTATTTAATGACTATAATGTTAGTAATAAAGAAATATAATAAAAAATTTACTTAGTATTGTTTGTTTGAATCTTCCCATTGATGTTTAGGACTGCAACTGGTCAGTCTCTAATTGTCATATGTGCGTACTGTGCATATTGTCTCAATTCACAAGCATTATAAGCAAAGATGGATAGTGGTTAACAGTGGAATCCAGTTTGACACACGTTTCGTCCTATTTGAGATTCGTCTACTGGATGTACCTGCATCTTAGAGTTGATGTTCACTTTGGGACTCGAACTCAGTACCTATCCATCTTTGTTTAAAATATAAGAATAGTTTAAAATCAAACGTCTACTTGGATACTAATCATAGATAATATTTCTAACTACATCAGATATATAAATTTAGAAAGTTCCAAACCTATTTATGAGAAAAGAAGAAGCTATTTTTATGGGTTTTTTTCAAAAACATTCCTCCACTGTAACAGATTTTGGTTTATAATATATGTGTTACTTGCCGTAAATGCCATAATAGGATATATATGTATATGAAAAAATAGATGTACACATACAATACTGATATTATAAAGTTCTGATAATCAAATGTCTAACTGTTTATGTGATTACACTCACTTACTCTTTCCCTCTCTGTCTCATTAGGAACATAAAATTCTGTATGATAAGATTATTGTCCTGTAAATGACAAATTAGTATTGAATGTGCATAGAATTTTGATTATTAAAAGGAAGGATTCACAGTCTAACGCACTCCAGAAAAACTGAATGCCATTTTGTCTTAATCTCTTCATACTAGATAAGTAGATAAGCAAAATGTTTATATTTATATCTATATATATATATATAAACATAATTCAATGGAAACCATTAATGTTATTATGATTTAGTTAATTTCCTATAGGAAGAAATTAACTTGATATTTTTTTATCTGAAAAAGTGCATAATACTAATGGAATTATCAGAAGGGGTATTTCCTGAAGTTCTAGTGAGAAGCAGTAACTAGTGGAGTTCAACCACGTCTGTTGGGAGATATCAACTCACTGAAGACATTGGTGAATTGTTACACAATATCGTGTATTTGTTTAAGTTAGACATTAACACCGTTGGATGCCGGCCAGCTCAGCGGTCTAGAGGCAAAGAGCTCGCGCGCAAAACTGATAGGTCTTGGGTTCGAATCTGGCGATGTGGGGTCGTGGATGCGCACTGCTGATGAGTCCCAAAATAGGACAAAACGGCCGTCCTGTGCTTGCAGGTTTTCGATGGTTGTCTAGCTTCAGTTGACCCACGATCTCAACTATATAAAATTACTAATGAAATTGTTGATCAGTCTTTATCTATACTTTATCTTTAAGTAAACATTGAAACATTTGATATTCTACTCTACCCAAGTAAATGAGTGAATTGAGTTTATGAAATGTGTATTTTAGAAACTTCAGGAATTTTCACCTTTACAGCATATAATTCCATATGTTCCATCTCCATTTCAATAACTCAAAGTATCGTTTGAAGTCCTAAGACGTCAGATTCGTCACTACTGAGATGATGCTTACCAAAAAAAGTGAGGAATTGAGTGTAGTTTATGCAGTCAGGGTGAGGAGTATTCAATGATTTTCAAATTTTGTTAAAACATTAACAGTTTTAAGACGATTCTCACAGACTATTTCCTCAAAATCCAGTGTTTGCCTAAAATTGTATTCACAGTCAAACTTATCATGATGGTGAGTTGATGACTGAAAAGCACAAAGAAAATTATATGTTTATAGTTTTCATCATTATAAAAGACTGATGTTGATCTATAAAAGACAAAGTTAGCAGTTCAGTTCGCGTATCTACTGGAAAAAAACCATTAAACATCAAGATTGACGAAACGTTAGAAAAATAAGTTGGTTGCCTCTTTATTGTGTTTGTTAATAGTTTTCTTCAGTTATCACAATACATTAAGTAGATTATAATCCTTCCTAGTATGGTCTAAAATGATACAATTTAACTAAGTTTATCTCCTATGTATACCGTGAAAATAACACTCTAAAGAAATCTAAATTAATTCAATAACTGTAGGTACTTGAGTGAAGAAACTCATAGTAATCTAACTAAATTCTAATTAACTCAATTAGAGTTTGAATATTAGACGAAACTGATTGTCAGTTAAGGGTTTTTTTTCCTCAAATTAGACTATTTTACTTTAATTTAGCTTCTTATTCAAGTAATAAGTTGTAAAACGTTTCACAGCCAAAATATATTACGCTAAATATAAGTTAGCATCCATACAACTCCTTGTGTATGTGGAGCATTTTCTTCTTCATGGCCGCAGTATAACAGAAGCTCCCCTGAAGCTAGTCATTTTTATCTAACCTGCGTCCTATGTATTTCACTGATATCAAGTACCTTCAGGCTGTATCTCCTCATTTCTGCAGCAAAGTGGAAGACTCTCCCGGTCTCCCACATTGTACGAGCATTCCATGTACCTAAATAAATGGTTTTTCTGGTTGTCAGAAGGGGCATCGACCTCGTGGCTTCCGAAGGAATTCGGCTTTCACTATGAGGCGTAATAACTCTTCTAAATGAAGACCTTCTGACTCCTAGGGCAGAGTTTGAATGGTTTGAATTATTTTTTCTGGTTAGCGTTTTCTTAGCTAGTTAGTTTTCTACGGGATGGGGTCGCTAACCCCATGCTCAACCCTCCTCCTTTATCCGGGCTTGGGACCATCAGTAGCCCCTCCTCAGCTCATCAGAAGAAGCTCAACTGAATACATTATTATCAGTTAATCAGTTATGAAATAAAATATTTCATCTCTTCCAAAAAACACTATGAAGTATAGAAGAGTTAAGATTGCAGAATTTTCGTAGTTTGAGTCACGTACTGATCATAGATAAACTGCTATTAAAAATCTAAAAGTATTGAACAGTCATTTCGTCCTAGTAATAGGGGCCTTAGATATAAGTATCCAAGACCCTTCCACAAGAAATCGAACCAAAGACCTTCTGCCTTCAGAGCCGTCGACTAACCTTCGGACCACTAAGCCGGAATCTAACGGTGTACATATTTAACTCCAATCACTTCACGATATTGTACGATTACATCCGATTGTTAGAATGGGATAAGTGACTCACACCTGATGCTGTTGAACTCTATTGTTCATGGATTTTCACTAGAACTCCTGAAATTTCCTCCTCTAGTCACTAGTGACCACATGATTATTATCGGTAGTTTTGTAGAGACCGACGGATTTTCATAATTTAATTCACCAGTCGATCATAGTTAGATCTCTATTTAAAAAAACATTTCACAATTTGAACTATTAAGAAACAGTGAAGTGATTATCTTTTCAAGGTAACAGTAATCCAGTTATAGTCATCTTGAAGTAATAATAACTCTAAACAAAACTTTAATTAGAAACAGAAACATCAGATGTTTATCATTAAACTGTTGAAAAACATTCTAGACTCCTATTTATTTAAATGTACTTGAGGTTTTTTTAAAAAAAATTAGGTTCATCTAAATAATCAAAGTGGTAGTTTTTGTAGATAAACTTAATACAATCAATTCTATCCAGTAATTAAATAGACAAAAATGGAACCTAATTTATAAGCAAAGATGAATAGTGACTAGTAGTGGAATCCAGTTTGACGCGCGTTTCATCCTATTTGGGACTCGTCAGCTGGATGTACCTGCATCTCAGAGTTGATGTTCATTCTGGGACTCGAACCCATTACTGTTCACTTCAAACGCCATCACGTTATCCACTCAGCTACTGAGTCCTGATAACCACTTGATTGTGCAATGGAGTGAAAGCACTGACTTGTAATCGTGAATGGAAAAGGAGAAGAGGAAGATCAAGAAACACAGTGCTTCGGGAATCATAAGCAGAAATCAAAAGAATGTATAGCAACTGGAAACAAGTGTAAACGATTGACAAGGACAGAGTTCTATGGACAATCCTGATGGGTGGCTTATGCTGCTCCTCGAGAGGTAACATATGTAAGTAAGTAAGTACGATTTGTAAGATGAACCGCACAAAATAAACGAACCTAATATCAAACTAAAGAAACCGCTAACAAAATAAAACATAAATCACAGATATATTTGATCATTGTTTTTCTCAAAAATTTATTCTAAGGAACTTCTACAGTTACTTACTCAATAATTTTATTAAGATCACAAACCGATCGAAGTTAAATAAGATAATTAACTGATTAACAATCGTTTGACTGGTTTTGTATGATCATTCATAACAATAAAAACGGAACGTGAAATATGTAGATGTCACTGGTGATGTAATTTGGTACAAACTTGTTTTTGACCACATCAGTCCACACGCATTAAATATTTGTGTTCAAACACAAAAGGCAAAGTTATTTAATGTTAATTCATTTATATTGATTGTTTAAATTCGCCTACTGATGTTTGGGATTGTAAGTGATTAGTCTCTTTTGACGCATGCGCATCCTATGCGGGTCACCTCGATATTGCCAATAAGTTACAAGGGTTTGAAGCAGTGATAGATGGTCGCTAGCATTAAATAACGCGTTAGCGCTTGAAGTAGAAGGCAGTAGAGCGAACATCAACACCGGAACTCAAGTACGTCTGACAATTCCTAAATATTATGGAATGCGCTACTGGGAATCCACTGCTATCCACCTTCGATCTCTGTTTAGAAAATGTTTTTTTTTTAATATATATATTGTGTATATATACGTTAAAATTAGCTAAAATATGCAAAACCCAGACTAGTAAATCTGATCCATCTATAAACTTTTGATTACTTATTACGTGTACAGATATAGAAGTAATAGTCAGTATCAAAACTTGAACTTTCGTGACATAGCTTGAAGAATAAATTATGTAAACAAGCCTAACAAGGCATGGTGTGAACATTTTATGATGACTAGATCTATTGAAAAATATGTTAAAAAGGTTGAAAGTTATTCAGGTGTAATAACACGCTATTCGTCGTGTTATAAAAAGATTAAACATAACACTTAACTATCATAGAACGTTAAATTCATTTCGTAGTGTTTGTTTGTTTCTTCTCATTGATGTTTTGTACTGCAATTGATCAGTTTCTTATTGGCATATGTGCATTCTATGCGGAATACCTCTATATTGCCCTTAGTTACAAGTATTATAATCAAAGATGGGTGGTGACTAGTAGTAGAATCCAGGACGTGCGTTTCATCCTATTTCGGGCACATCAGCTGGATGTACCTGCATAGAATGTTTTGCACTAACGAACACAATTATTTTACTACATCTTATAACTCGATTAAAGTCCAATCGAACGAATAAGCTGAGGTTTAGAAGTCTGAACCATTAAATATCAGCTCATTGATAAACCGAGTAAGTTTCTTGTGACAAAGACTGATATTCCAAGTTTCCTCATACACTACATTAATCAACTAGAGTGGTAACAATATCTAACTGAAATTACAATCAATATTTTTCTTTATAGTTCCCATTAATTTATGCTTTTTCGTGTTAAAATGTAATTCTTTGTCT
Organism: Schistosoma mansoni; assembly: GCF_000237925.1. Taxonomy (NCBI): domain Eukaryota; kingdom Metazoa; phylum Platyhelminthes; class Trematoda; order Strigeidida; family Schistosomatidae; genus Schistosoma; species Schistosoma mansoni. The sequence goes on from NC_031495.1 coordinate 8,054,996, forward strand.
GAAAATTATAAATATAAATCGGTTCAGTTAACCATAGAAACAACATCCAGAAAATCGATAAACTAAGTAGTTTACTAGTATCCTCTCTCTTTCAATATTCCAACCTAGCATTGTCTAATTTAATTCTGTGTATAAATTTTTAATGTATAATTATTGAAAATTATTCATTACTTCACATCATTTAAAAAATTATTCCATATAATTACTTACTTACTCCTGTTACCCCTTGTTGAGGAACATAGGGTGCCACTCGCACTTTCCATCCAACCCTGTCCTGGGAAATCCTTTCCAGTTCTTTCCAGTTAACATTCATCCTTTTCATATCTGCTTCTATTTCCCGGCGTAAAGTGTTCTTCCCCTTTTCCGCTTCCCTTTCGGATTCCAAGTTAGGAATTGCCTCGTGACGCAGTTTGGTGATTTCTTCAATGTATGTCCGATCCACTTCCGAATTCTTCTCCTACTTTCCTCTTCAGCTGGAAGCTGGTTTGTCCTCTCCCATAAAACACTGTTGCTGATAGTATCCGGCCAGTGAATGTTGAGTATTTTGCTTAGACAACTGTTTATAAATACTTATACCTTCTTGACGATGAATGTAGTAGTTCTCCACGTTTCAGCTCCGACTGTCTTGACGTTCGTATTGAAGATTCTCACTTTGATATTAGTTGACAGTTGTTTTGAGTTCCATATGTTCTTCAATTGTAATAATGCGGTCCTTCCTTTGCCATTTCATATAATTACACACATATAAATGTCTAACAGTAAATGCATCATAATTATACAGAGCTGTCGTATTAGCTGGAGAACATAGTAAAGTCATAGCTTATACTTTATGTCCCATATTGACAAAGTCATGACGTAATCAACAGCATGTTTCCACTCTTATGGTTTTTATTGTAATTCGTCTTTTTCTCTTTAGACTACATATCTGTGGTCAAAATTATTCACTTCAGTTAATCTTAGAGAAGAAATTGTAATGAAATATATTGAATTCTATTTACCTTTACATTGTCTCCATTTGATGATACAACGTAATATTGTAGTGAACGAGAACATACAAGTGGGGACAATCGAATGTATTTGAGTACAAAACAAAATCACAGAACATCATAGTAAAATATGAGAACCGTACAGTTAATACTTGATTTCCAAAATGTCAATCAATCGTCTCACATTTCATTGTTCTTTTCGTTTCCACACCTATCATTCTCTGTTCTCGTTCCCTTTTCTTTGACCTCCTTAACCTTTTGCCTTCAGGCATTTCACCTTCGATTGATGTACATACTACTTATATCTATTGATATCAGTAGCATACACCACAATATAACTTTAAAATTAGAAACTGGATTATACTGATCCAATATCTAGTCTGTTATAATCAATCAAGAATTGTGAATTATCATTAGGTTTCTCCGATAGAGCACAAACGAGAAACTTTAATAAGACTTTATCAAATAACAATAAATCTAATCCATTTTCACATTATTGTCAAAATGAACGTAAAATCAAAATATTCACACTTCAAGTAGCATGATTTCAGAGAATACTTTAAACATAATCAACAAGTTAACTATGATCTATGTGAAATAATAAAATTACATCCAAATGCTTGTCAATCACTATGTCGTAATTATATCGGTTACACTTTCTGGACAATAGGGATTAGGCAATAGAAAGTTCAGCAAATTCGGATATTGTAGTAATAAATTATAAAGTAAAATAGTTTTTTATACATATTATCAGCATATTGTAGGAGGTGAGAGTCTCCTAAAGCATAATTAGTTTCTATCTTTCTCTATTTACTACGCGACCACCTTTGTCTTTCGTTCTGATTTAGGTTTGTCACTTTGTGGCATGGAACATTAATCATTTTTGTAACTCATCGACTGTTTCATCTACTGTGATGTCATAGCTTGACCTCACGGACGGCATTTGTGGAGGGTCTAATGTGTCGTTATTTGAAGACATTTATAGGAATTAAATAGTACACGAATATAATGTAAATGTCATGAAGAGAAATGAACCGACAAAAACAATGATAATAACAAACGGTACAATTTATAACAGAACAGACTTACTAGATTGTACCAATATATCGATTGTCTATGAAATATCGTTATTTACTATGAGTATTATCGTTACGTTCAACAATGTTTGTGAGACAATGTACGAGTAATTAAAATAATAAATCCACAATTATGATAATAATCCAGACGATAATCCTAATTGAAACAGAGCGCGTTGAACTTTTGAAATCTAATTACGACGTCAAAAATTGTTTCATGTTCGTGCGTTGGGGTCACCAATTCTGTAGTGGCCTTGCTTCGCTGATCGTTCAACTCGATAATCGTTATAATATAAATATCAACGGTATTGAAATCAGAAATCAAAGAGATGCGGAAACTACAGTTTATTAACAGATAGCACAGACCACAAAGTTATAAGTACATCAAACGAATTCGAAGAACAGAGGCGAACAATTTTATGAGACCAATTACATAAGCAAATTCATAGTCAAATTTCATCAGGGCGCAGCAAGGCAAAGCAAAAGCTACAAAAACTTAATAAACCTCCTTTATTCTTTTTCTCGCTGTTAAAACTAACATTAATTAAAAGTTTGTTTTCTGAAAAGTCTCGGCACGCACGCAGGGGGCCCAAACCCAGGGCCTTCGCTCTCGCGCGTGAATGCCTAACCTGCAGACCACTGAGACGGTATACAGCGGTGTTGGTGTCTAACTTCAGTCGACCTATGATCTTGCGCCCAACCCTTCATCCATTGTCTGAGGTGGATGACTGTCTCAAACCCGACACGGATTAAACTCAGTAGTTTAGAGGTTAAGAGTTCGTGCGTGAAACTGAAGGTTCTGAGTTTGAGTCCCATGTGCGAGATCGTGGATACGCACTTTTAAGGAGTCCCATACTAGGACGAAACCGATGTCCATTGCTTCCAGGTTTTCAATGTTGGTCTATCTTAGGTCGACTCACGAATTCAAATGTTGATTATTTTTGTATATATCTATTTAATCTGATACACTTAATGAAATACGAAGTACTGAATTGAAAATACTGTAAGAATTAAAATTCCGAATCCAAATTACACTTTATTTACAGACAAAAATGAAAGTTTAAAGTAACATAAGAAATCTAATGTGTAACTTTTATTGGAAAGAAAGCTTGAAATTAACATTTAAGAAAAAAAGTAAGACCAACCATTCATTTTATTTCTGGAAAACATATTTTCTTCTAAGATAAGTTTGTTGCGGAAATCGATTTCGCTTGAACAAATAATGATGAAACCATGGAGTACCAAACGGTTATTTTGTCGTAGTAGGGAACGTCATATTAGTTATTACCAATCGAGCTAAGGCAATTTACTTCTCTTAGCAAACGAGTTACTCTTAGGCAATTTGTATTAACGTTAAGCATTGCTCAAAAAAACTGTTAACTAGTTAAATCTGCGGATATTCTGCATCGAATTATTATTAAATGACTAAGTGACTAATTTTATACAATTTTTTCCGTTGATAAATTTAACTAAATAAAGAACGATGAACGTAACAGAATAAAATGAATTTAATTTGAGAAGAGCTTATCGAAATCTCTTGTTGATATACAGCTAGGCAAAGGTACTCCTGAATATCCTGGAAAATCTATTTGCAGCTTATCAAGCCATACATTGAGTCAAATTCAGATGAAAGTGTTTCCACATGGATTTAAATTTTCCTTCCCAAGAAGATAAGTTGGCAGAATCGAAACGAAAGCCTAATTTAAGAATTTTTATCATCAGTTATCTAAGGCAAAACTAAAAGTTGGTTAAAATCCTTATTCGTTTAAATATTCAATCAATACATGGCATCCTGAATTCTATAATCCAAAGTTTTGTCCGAAGACCCTCAAGCTGCCTTACGAAAACTGATGGATAGTAAAAAGATTGTCATTGTCTAATCTGATTAGAGCTTCAGCGTAATTCTAATACACCAAGAAAATTGTGTCAATAAATTTAAGATTATTCGAGATGATTCATCAAGATTTCCGGCTGACAGCCCGATTAAAGGTATGACTGGAAGGAAGGAAGAAAGACGTATCATGGAAAAATTCAAAAAACCCTCTGGAAAAGAACTTCATTAGTCATTTAGCATATTACGAGCTGAAGCCTCGAGGATCTAGATTATCTTATTTATATGGGCTACCAGAAATATATAAACTTGATTCTTCTATCTAATGAATTACCAATCATCTATTCTAATTTCACAAGCTCGCTTAATGATCAGTCAATCAAGCATAACCGATCAGTTTAAACTATCTGTCCATTGTTTGAAAGACACCTTTCTATTTACTGAAATATTATTAAAAAAATCAAAATCTCTAATAAAGACACGGTTTCATTTGATGTCTCATCATTACTTATTACAATTCTATTAGAAAAAGCCTTACAAATTATATGTCAACAAACTAATGTACTTTTCCAATCAAAGAATGAACTCAAGCAACTTCTACTAATGTATACTAAAGATATTTCTTTTCAGTTTAGTATTGTTTTATATTGTCAGACTGATGGCTATAAGTAGCCAGCTAAGTACAACCCTAACGGATATCCCTAAAAGAAACGTATAACGAACCGGAAATCAGTGATGCGACTTTTTATAGTAGATGTATTATTGATGCATCTATTCTCTGTAATGATTATCAATATGGTTCCAATATGTTAGAACTCCGTATACCAAACCCTAATATCAGATTGACAATGAAGGATAAATTCGACAAAATGTTTTATTTTCAATACCCTAGTACTAGACGTAGTACAAATGGCTATTCGGAAAAATTTACTTATCGAGAGGATTACAATTAAACTTCAGTAGATTATATCCAATAAGTTATAACAGAGCTTAGGTCAATACCCTTTTCCATCGAGCAAAAGATCGTGTTCTGAAGTCAATATTGATGGGGAATTAACTATTGTCAAAAGTTGTAAAACCGAAAACCTTTAAACATAGAAGCTTATCAATAAAAATTAGGAGACAAAAACAAAATCGACATCGTACTGTTGTTCAAAAGAAACCTTGTATTTATGCGACTTGGCGACAAAATATCTGGGAAGATTGATTGTAAACTAAGGGTTGAATTTAATAGGATTTCCCATTATTAAACTCGTCTCAATAAATCAAACAAATTCCTCTCTGGAATTTTTAAAAATGTAAAAAATATAGTCACCTTACGTTACCTACAATCGATTTCCATTAACATACAAAATCTCTCACATTGAAAGAACAGAAAGGAGAGATAATGTTTACATCTTCGAGTATATTCATTAAAAAAATTGAGACAGAGGTCAACATAAACTTAGTAATCCTTATCCCCTGTTATTTACCTCAAAGCGGAAACGAAGTTGAATTTTAAGAACAAAAGGACTTAGAACTCACTATGTTTTGCCGGAGCTATAGACATCAAAATGTTTAAACCAAATTTATTAATTCAATATGAATACTGTTGTCACTCTTATTATTGCCCTAGTGACCTTACATTCTGATATATATAGTTAAGTACCATTTTATCTTAACAATTATTTATTCTCATTTCTTTCATTCTCTCTTACCCTTAATCGAAGCTTTACGCATTTTAATTTCATAATCAATCCTTTCTTTGTTGTTGTTGTTGTTGTTATAGAACATTAAATCCTAGTTTGTTTCATTCATTAAGCTGTCTCTACAAGCTTTTACTATATTTCTAGAACATTCATGCTTATTAATATGAGAATATTAAACCATTTAAACAACTATTGTGAATTTTTTTTCCCTTATTTCGTACTGTTTTGTTAATTTGCATAGAGTATGTATACAGTCTTTTTTTTAATATTAATGTTAATTATTCTAGACTGTAATCGGTTGAAACAAAACCATAAAATAAATGGATTCATTTTATTCTTCCACGTTCGTTGTTCTCGCTTTAGTTAAAAGGAGAAAACAGGAACAGATAAGGTTCTTTTCAGTATGGGGTTGTGCACATCCACTCTAAGGAGTCCCATAATAGGACGAAACTGTTGTCCATTGCTTCCAGGTTTTCAATGGTGGTCTAATATCAATTGTTTCATGATCCCAATCAAAAACTTAATAATCTCTACAATTCCATACTGATAATTACCATGTGCTCATTGGTGACCAACTTCGTGAGGGGATTCTCGAAGTTCTTGTGAAAAGCTGTAACCAGTGGAACTATTCCGTGTCAGGTATAGACAGGTATCTACATCGGCACAATGGAAGATAATTACTCGATCTCATAGATTGGTTGGAGTTAGACATTAACACCTTTGAATTACGGATCAGTGGTCTAATTGAGTTTAAGCGTTCGCACGCGAGACCGAAGGTCCTGAGTTCGAATCCTGAGAGCGGGGTCGTGAATGCGCACTGTCGAGGAGTTCCATACTAGGACGAAACTGTCGTCCATTGCTCCCAGGTTTACAATGGTAGTCTAGCATCAATCGGTTCATGATCTCAACCAAAAATAATAATAAGGTTCTGTTTGACTGACAAGTCCCTACGAATTATTACCAATCTCTGTAATGAAATTCTTGTGATTTATTTCAAATTAAACATTTTATTTAACTAAACTGTGATATGAGGGAATGAAAAGGTAAAATTTACATTCATTTACTCATTACAACTTTTGTTCAACATTACTTCCATTTATATTTGAGTTCAATATGATGATTTCCCAATGTAATATTTGATGTTTTATTCAAGATACGACATTCTTGTACAAAATTAACGTACACTATGCTCAGTATGACAAACAGTATGTAATTTGTTATAACTCTGGGTATTTTGCATATGAATGATTGTATTCTAATTATTAATCCAAACTGGTGTACAATCAATATATAAATGAGAGTATTTTCGACTAAAGTCTACGTGTTTTGGGGTTAATAGATCTTCATTTGTATCAATCTTGGTGTTCTTACTTCGCTTTGTGGGAATTAAAGTGATTCCTCGTTTTACAAGTATAAGTAATGAGTAATTCTGACATAACAATTAGCGACAACCAGACATAATAAGTGGTGACGCAGTTCTAACCATTGACGACCAATCATAACAAATTCAAACTTGCTTTAGTTTAATCTGAAAACTATTTATATATTTCAAAGTGTTAATTAATCCTTTCTAATATAATTTATTTATGCCAAGACATCTGATAGCATAGGCCGCCGACCAGCATTCTTCAACCCACTCTGTCCTGAGCCTTCCTTTCTAGTTCTATCCAGTTTTTGTTCATTCTTCTCATGTCCGTCTCCATTTCTCGGCGTAATGTGTTTTTTGGTCTTCCTCTTCTCCTTTGACCTTCAGGATTCCATGCGAGGGCTTGTCTTGTGACGCGATTGGGTGATTTCCTCAATGTGTGTCCTATCCACTTCCAGCGCTTCTTCCTGATTTCTTCCTCCGCTGGAATCTGGTTTGTTCTTTCCCACAGTAACTTGTTGTTGATAGTGTCTGGCCAACGGATCCGAAGTATCTTGCGTAGACAACTGTTAATAAACACCTGTATCTTCTGGATGATGGCTTTCGTAGTTCTCCACGTCTCCGCCCCATACAGGAGAACTGTCGCATGCATATGATACTACACACTATTATTACCAATAGAATTTACTAAGAACTTAAAGTAACGCAACAATATTACATAAGATAAACTCATCAGTTTCTGTAAAATAATGAGAGTTTAGCCTAAAGTTAACTCTAAATCTAAAATATTACCTATTCCTAAGATGTACATTATTATTTTGTTTGATTACCGATTTTCATAGTCAGTTGAAGATAGACCACCATGGAAAACCTGGAAGCACTGGACGGCCGTTTCGTCCTATTATGAGACTCCTCAGCAGTGCGCATCCACGATCCCGATTGTCAATTTTAACTAGTCATTTAACTAATTACAAACACTTAATATTCACAGATGATACAAGAGATTCATTCATTTACATAATCTACTGTTATGTAATAAACATTCTACAATATTAGACACTATTCATTTCCAAATATAGCTAATTTATCAATAACCAAAACTTCAATATCATGGATATCAAATCACTTCACAGTCAATTATAATTACATGACTTAATCATATCAGATAGCAACAACATTCATTTCTTCCTAAATATATGGCATTTCTTTATTGTTCCATTTCTTCAATAATATATCTTTTAAAGAATAGAATATATTCAAAAGGGGCTTTTGTGGAGAATTATTATTTGCACAGTTGAAAGCATGAGTCAATTAAAGCTATACCACCAATGAAAACCTGGAAGCACTGGATGGCAGTTTCGTCCTATTGTGGGACTCCTCAGCAGTGCAATCTTTGGGTAGTGACATTACATCAGAAAAGATTAATTGACACTTAGAAATATATAAATATTTTTCAGATTAAACTCTCCACAAAAACCCCTTCTGATTATAATCATATGCTCACAAGTGAGATATTTCCTGGAGTTCTAGTGAGAAGCAGTAACCAGTGGAGTTCAACCGGGTCTATTGTGAGATAGTAACTCACTGAAGACAATGGTGAATGTGTCACTCAATTTCGTGGATTGCTTGAAGTTAGATATACACACATTTAGATGCCGGCCAGTTTAGTGGTCTACAGGTTAATCGCTTGCGCGCGAGACCGATAGGTCCTGGGTTCGAATCTGGCGAGACGGGATCGTGAATGCGCACTGCTGAAGAGTCCCATACTATGATGAAACGGCTGTCCAGTGCGTATACGTTTTCGATGGTGGTCTAGCTTCAATCGACTCATGCTTTCAACTATGCAAATAAAATATATCACCAATCATCTGTCAGACGTCATATAATTAAAGATGTAAATGTTTTTGAGTTAATATTAAACCTTGAAATGTACTACTATCCTGTATTCAATCTACTTAAATATCATTCCTTAAAAATAGTACAGTTGTTAATGTGAATCCCTTCAAAATAATAACATTATTCAATATTATTTATGATAAACATATATACATAACTATGATTCAAAGATATTTTGATTATGTTGTATAGTTTCGTTTTCATATCTTTTTAAGATAGTTGTAGGCTTGAAACTTTTAAGTAACTACTTTCTAGAGGTAATGCCCAGAATTCCATTGACAAGCTGCAACCAGTGAGATTCAACCGTCTCAAATGGGAGGTAGTGAGAGACAGTTACGCAACACTGGAGATGGATTGAAGCTAAAGACGTAGACCATTAAATGCTTAGTCATTGGTACTACAGAGCATACTTGTCAAAATTCTCTTCCTGCAAATGTTTTACACTTTTACTGTCCTTGGTTAGTTTGGTCAGTTTTAACAATATCTGTCCAAATCAATAGATCGTATACTAATCTAGCACATGTGTAGCAACAGAAATATTTGTTCCCATTTTCTTTTCTCTTATTGTAGATAATTATAATTACTCTGTAATAATACTTGAGTCGCCCTTCCATACATTATTCATAATTCGATACGATGTCCCAGTTACCCTCCTATGAATAACCGCTCCGAACTCTTGCTTCACATTTTCAGCATGAATTTGTGAAGATTATTGAATTTCATTGAAATCATAAACCGATTACTATTAGACCACTATTGAAAACCTTGTCCCACATCATTATGATTCCTGTGAAAAATTTCCTCCCAAAACGATGTATTAACCACACCTTTTCAAACGATTTAAACTTACATTTATGTCCTTTACATGTAACCTTGCTTTCTTTATCAACATGATCATGTCTGTAATAATAATAATAATAATAATAATAATAATAATAATAACTATTGTAAGCAAAGATGGATAGTGGCTAACAGTGGAATCCAGTTTGACGCGCGTTTCATCCTATTTGTGACTCGTCAGCTGGATGTACCTGCATCTCAGTTGATGTTCACTCTGGGACTCGAACCCAGTACCTTTCGCATTAAACGCCATCGCCAACGCCAACAATAATAATAACTATTTTTATATATTGAAGCCTTAAGTGATTCAGTGTTCAATGTTCATTACTCAAATCTTCTCAAGCATTATAATAATCAGTAAAAGATCATTCAGTATACGAAATTTAAGAAAACACCCCATGGTTCCTAATCGCTTACAACAACTACTAAAATACTTTTTAGTAAATGACAAACAAATCATCATTTTATTATGAATTCCAGAATCTAGTTTACTTATTTATCTCTTTCAAACGGTGGCAGTTGATTATCATTGTAAACAACATTATCAAAGCTTACTTTACGTTTAAGTGAGCTGGTGAATTAATTTTTAAGTGTCAAATAAGCTTGTTTTGGTGACATTGTTTATCAAGGCCTGTTTTGAAGGTTTTGTAAGCATTATTTTAAGCTTCCGAACTAAATTACCAAACACAAAGAACTCAATATAAGTCAAAAGTATTCGCCTGAGTCACATATCTCCCCCCATTATTTTATAATTTTCTGATCATATCAGAACAGAAAATTACCCATTTCATTAATAGCTTTCGTCAAATTGTCTCATCATTTAATAAACCAGTTAAACATTAAAATTCTGATTCACTAATAATGTGGAAATAATCTTAATTTTTTTAACAAACACATCCAACTTGATATGAGCCACATTCTAAATGTGAAGGTTAATGATGCTATCTGGTTGTCCAAATCGAAGATTGGAGTGTGGTTCGTACCTGGGACTTAGTGGTCGATAATCTAACGATTTAGCTACTAAGACCCTGTTGTTGACATTTCTCATGCTTTCAAAATCATCAGCAAACAAAGAAGTACAACTGCTCTCCGGTTTGCTGAAGCGATCGCGATAAAAAAAAACAGACCGGATCTTTGTATTCAAAAAGAGACAGTGATAAACTTATTACTACCCTGGTAATCCATTTTTTGTTTTTTGTTTCATTTTTTTATATTAGTTTTATTTTGGTTAATATGTAGTTTTTATTATATTCCTCTTCCATTACCCAATTCTTAAACCACCCTTTCTCTCACACATTTCCGCTCACTTGTCTCTCTTAAATTATATTGAACTCTCCAAATTCTATTCAATTATTACGTAACCCAACCTAATTGTTTTTAATTCCATGACTCCTTCATTACCTCTAAAATTATCACACATTTGATCTTATCTGTCTTTGAACTCCACTCAACTATTACACCACCCACTCTTTATGCTTCCTTCATTCTAATACCTAATAACCTCTGACCTTTCCTTGCTCATATATATATATATAGTTATCATTGATAACCTTTTATCATTCCAATCCTTTACATTCAATTATCTCAATTGTTCCACACTATTTATTACCCCAATGCTAAAACTAATACATACTTGAATTCATTTAGTATTGCTTGTTTGAATCTTCCCATCGATGTGTTAGGACTGCAACTGATCAATCTCTAATTGGCATACGTGCATACTGTGCGTATTGCCTCGATATAGCCTAAATTCACAAGCATGTTAATCAGAGATGGATAGTGGATAGCAGTGGAATACAGGACGCGCGTTTCGTCTTATTTGGGACTCGTCAGCTGGATGTACTTGCATCTCAGAGTTGATGTTGAGTCCTAGGGTGAACATCGACTC
>NC_031495.1:8066766-8094073 GCF_000237925.1 Schistosoma mansoni
CCGTCTCAGTGGTCTATCGGTTAAGTGCTCTGGTGTGAGACTGGTAGGTCCTGGGTTCGAATCTTGCGAGGCGAGGTCGTGGACGCGCACTGCTGAGGAGCCCCACAATAGGACGAAACGGCTGTCCAGTACTTCCAGGTTTTTCATGGCAGTCTAGCTTCAATTGACTCAAGCTTTCAACTATGAAATTACCTTAGACACAAAAGGGCTCGAAATCTTCAACATATGGATGCTATCAATTAATTTTAAAGTAATAAAACGCTTCACAGATTATAAGTAAAAATTATTTATGTTACAACTAAAATCCGACTTGATAATTTCGAATCAATTGAGCATCGTGCAAATTATTACAGTGATAAACTACTAATATGTTAGTAATATGCTAATGAGTAGTAAATTAAATTTCTGATAATTTGGAACTTGATGTAGGTTACCTCTCCATAGAATATACAGCCTTCTTCAAATAAAAAAAGCATAAATATTACTATTTAACGTTGATTATTCACTGAGAAGTGATTAATGTCTTAATGCTGATAGAATATTTTCAATAAAATTCTCATATGGACATTAGTTTAGGTAGGTCGATGTCGCCCAGGACTATATGTTAACAATGGGCGACTAGAGATAGTCACCGGTAAACCCAGGACCTGGATTTTGTGTTAGTTAGCATTCGTTTTCAAGGTGCATCTGCAATCATGAGAGACCCGATCTCCCCTATAGGATACGAATTAAGGATAGCTAGTTGCACAGCCTAAGATTTTACGGTTGAGTTGTTCAGGCCATGACTGACGTATTGTTAGAATGATACATCTATATTTGTCATTTAGTATCGATCAATACCATGTTCCTCTAGTTGTAGCCAGAATAGCTAAGTCATAGAATCTCAATTTCATCACGTATCTTTCCAGTTTCTTTGTTCTCAAAAAATGGTTTCTAACTAAATCCATGTTATTATCTCTAACTGAAAGTATTTTTTTAAAACAAATCTTAACAACCCTATTATGTTCTAGTTATAAGTTCATTTTTGAGACTTTATGAATGTTTGTTTATTCGGTGTGCATACAAACTTTGAAGGTGTCTTGCCCTCTGAGCAGGGTGGTTCAATCGCGAAACTTTGACATAGTTGTGTTCTTTACTGTTGCATAATACTCGAATGTGATGAAAATACCACAAATATGATATGTAATGTATTGTTTGAATTGATAACCCAACACATAACAATCAATCGATTAAATTACTTACATTAAGGTAACATTTTGATTCACTTTTTAGAGTAAACATTAATTGTAAAGTATTTACCACTTTACACACATCGTACAATTAATAATTTCAACACATAAATCATGTTTTTTGTATGCTTAACCAGTAGTATGCAACTAAAAGGTCTTCAAAATATAATCACTTCTAATTTATTTGAAATTAATTATTGTCTTAACTCTATAACATCATCCTTATTCAAAATTTCTTACTTACTGTAATGTTCTGGGTTTGGATCTAGAAATGAACATCAACGCTGGAATCTAATTACATCCAGCAGACTAGCTCCAAATAGGACGATTGCAAATCATTAATTACCCTTATTCGCCACTTTCTATCTTTACTTAAATGGTAACATTGAGACATTCCGTTCAACATGCTAATACGCTAAAAGAGACTGATCAAATACAAGCTATAATATCATCAAGAAGAAAATAAAATACTTGTGAACGAATCCTTGAGTGAATTGTTTAAAATAAAAGAAATGATGATATATTTTTATTATCCCAATCAATTGAAAAATGGATTTTTTTTACTTTTTATATCACTGAAGAAGTGACTTACATTAAGTAACGAAACTTCAGTAATCCAATATTTTAATCGTTAGAATATGACAAATATAAACCCGAAAATATTGATTATGGTTTACATATTTCTGTCAAGAACATATCAGAAGAATTAGTCCATGAAGTGATATTTCTAACATAATTCATGTTAATAGGTTATAATACTTAATAATTGTTCCTTGTAAACAACTAAGATTTAATATGACCAATTTCAAATTGGTGGTTTTACATTTTAAATAAGCGACATATGTAACTGACATAATGTATTAAACAGGATGACGTAAATAGCACTTTTCCTTTACACTGTAATAGTGTTTTCACTCTACAACGTCAGCTGTTCTACTGTTAATAAGAGGTTATAAAATTGGATACGAAAAACAATTACTAGGTCTTTGTAAAATAACTTTTAATTACTGAAATAAACTTGATTGTCAGCTTATTACCTATTTACTTATTTATCAGATTGTCGAATGTTATTGAGATCGCCTACCAATCTATGTTATGTAACTATTGAAAGGCATAAAACACTGGATAGCTATTTCGTCCCAAGGTAGGAGTACAAATCTACAATCCCGCCACAGGAGATAGAACCCAAGAAATTAAGTCTCATGCCAGATGCTCAACCTCTAGATCACTGAGACAAAATTCAGTAGTGTACAACCTTAATGTTGTATCCCGTGGGAAATTAGGAATGGTAACTTTGTGAACTATTTATGGACCAATGTGATATGTATATTTCCTATTGTATAACTGTTAAGTAACTTAACTATTCATATTCGTGTCCCTCTTATTATAAGCTTTATTTGACCTATGAACTATTATTATACGATTTACCATTCTTGAGTTATCCCCAGTCTATTGATTACTGTTCCTCCTATTCACAGCCACAAATGGCTGAATCTTGTACAAATGTTATTTTCTATTTTATGGTACGATGTGGTCTGTTTGGTTGGTATATAAACCCAGTATGTTTGAGAATAATGATTCATATTGCAGAGGCTGTTATTGGTGTTGTGGACTTAACTGACTGGGCTAGGCAGATAGCAGGACCGAATAGTGCTCGAGACTGCTAATACTATTTTGTGCATCATTGGATCTGATCGATAAAATCACTCCTCTCTCATTGGCGGGAATCAGCACGTTCATATTATTAAACTGGGCACGTACGCAATCACACGATATAACACTTAACTCCAATCAACTCTTAATATTGCACAATAATATTCTATTCGTCTTCCGTGGGTATCTTTGTCACATACAACACGGTTGACCTTCATTGGTCATAACCTCAATTGCATTATTACGAAATAACAAATGTTAAACTTGCGCAACATTCGACTATGACTCACTTGCCAAGAGTTTAAAAGTTCACCGCAAAAACTAAGGTCGTGGGGTCGTTCTCCTAGGTTTTCAATAGCTTTCTAACTGAAATCAGCCCATGAATACAAAATTTATTTGTACTTGGTTACACCTGTCAAGTTGGTCTCTCAAATCATTTTAGTATGTTTTACGTTTTATTCTCGAAATTATTATATTAGGCACGAGCCATCATTTTTAGGGTCAGATGTTAATGGGTGAGGATCCAGTTAGCTTATCCTGAGATGATTTCATTTGTCCTAGAGACTTTTATAATTCCTAACAGTGAATTGCGATTTATTTCGAGTGTTTTACACTGTATTTTAAATGCAGTGAGAAATAGAAAATCGTTTACAGAAAATGATGTATTATAAACCAGTAGTATGAGTTTGATTCTTCCGGTTGTTGTTGTGAAGTATTGCGTTTGATCGGTCACTTTCAGCATATTTGCAAACAGTTAGGATCGTCGCGATATTATCCAGTTACAAGTAATTAAGTGGAGATGAATAGTAGTTAACAATGGAGTCCAGAGGTCACTTTTCTTTCTTTTCGGAATCCACCTACTAAATGTATCTGGATCCAAAAGTTAATGTCCTCTCCGCCACTCAAACCCAAAGCCTTTTGTTTCAAATGCCAACTAATTTTTCGCTCAGTAACTGAGTTCAAATAGCCACTGAGTCGTGCAACAGGGAAGAATTTTACTATTTATTATTAAGGGTTTAATTCCTCCGGTTGTTATATTATAAAACTTAGTTTCAAACAAAACAGAATCAGAATTTGAATGAGTCGAACTTCTTCAGTTGCTCGACAACAGTACCGTAACATACATGTATTTCGCGATATAAAAACTAAAGTCTTCCAGAATTTCGTTTGTCAAAGTAGTTATATTTGACATTACTTTTGTAATTTCGAAACGCAACACAGGGAAAAGCTTTACACTTCAAAATGGTAATGTGTAAACAGTAATTTTTTAAAGCTTAAACAGTTATAAAATGACCAGTAAAGTGATTAATGTTAGAACTATGAACTGTTTAAAATATGTTGTACCGGCAGACTTTTGAATGACTAGACTTAGTTTCAAATGAGAACATGTTTCCAGAATTTTTTAAAATCCCAAAACGAGGACGAAACACTTATTAAGCACACTCTCTTTTTCAACATTTTTCAATTTGATGATAAAATATTATGGCCATCTCGAGAGTACTCAACTTTTGTTATTTGGACCATTGAAGGCGAGGTTTTTCCTCTGGTTTACTTCTTCTCATGACTTTCGCACTTTTTTTTATCGGTTCCCACTATATTTACTTTGCTGATATTAAGTCCACAATAGGACTATTCATGTTAGAATACCTTTATTGTCTTTTAATTTCCAAGTGTCATAAGCCAACTGAAAACCCTAATAGACATAATCGTTCTTGTCACGACCTTACATAAAAGCATTAAGATAAAAAGGAAACTCTAATGCTTAGATTTTAAATCATAAATATTTGTATGACATTCATTTATTAATGTTTGTTTGAATCCTCCCATTGATGTTTAGGACTGCAATTGGTCAGTCTCTTATTGGCATATGTGCATACTGTGCGTATTGCCTCGATATAGCCTAAATTCACAAGCATGGTAAGCAAAGATGGATAGTGGATAGCAGTGGAATACAGTTTGACGCGCGTTTCGTCTTATTTGGGACTCGTCAGCTGGATGTACCTGCATCTCAGAGTCGATGTTCACTCTGGTACCTTTCGCTTCAAACGCTATCGCATTATCCACTCGGCCACTGAGTCCTGATAGCCACTTGCTTGTGAAATAGGGTGAAGTTTAAATTCATTCAGTATTGTTTGTTTGAATCTTCCCATTGATGTTTTTTATATTGTTTTTGATAATAAACATTCTACTTTTACATAGTATACCCTTTCCTGTAAATTATTTTGCATTCAACAATATTTATGTGTCAAACTGCACGAACAGGAATGATATAGTAACAAATAAGAAATAGACCTCAATAGAGGTAAATTTTTAAAAGATATATAAATTTTTAATGCAATTCCTTGTGACGTGCGGTTTCCAAGAGTTGATTCTGAAATACACTTTTTCTCTATGTGAGCCTGATTACTTAAGCGAAAATGATGGACAATGAGAAAAAGAGTCTATTTGACTAAACCGAATCATTTATGTATGTTCTCATTCACATAAATATATAACCCTTAAGAAATTAAGACTATCAGTGGTTTACGTCACATCCCTTAGAAAATAAAGCTATTTCCCAACCAGCACTTATCACGTGGAAACTTCTGACTGGTTCAATGTATCATATTTCCCTCCTTAAAAATAGGTCTGCTTTCCAGTTTTAACTAAAGGAGTTGGCGGTATATCCATATCAGAATTCTTATTATTTTTGGTATTTGTAATGTTTTTGTCTGCATTGAAACACAATCCGATCATATTTTGATCGACTACAAATATTTACATTTACATTACTATTTTCATGGGTAATTTAAACTTTCTTTCAACAGTTTATCAATGGAAATTGTTGTTTCATTCTATTTGTTTATCCACCATTCCTGTAAACAATTACATGAAAGAGTAAATAATAGAGGTAAACAAATCTTATTAGATATATTGTTCTAACCACAGCTTCAAGGTCTATGATGTATTCTTAGGTGCTATCTGTCACGGGTTGGCCTGAATTACGGTACTATGGATGTAAATCAATTTAATTTAGATTACGATTCATCATGACCAGTTATTTACAGTAGAAAGCTGGATAAAATATAATTCCAATAAGAAATGGTGAATTATTTCTCATTGGGAATTTCCATCTTGCCTTTTTGATCATACCATTTCTTATATGTACCATCATACTAGTTTGTTTTTTTTGTATACTACAGCATACCGGGTAAATAAATAGAATTTCGTAATTAATAAATAATCTAATGATTGAATTCATGAGTCGATTAAAGCTAGACCACCATGGAAAACATGAAATAACTGAATGACCATCTCGTCTCAGTATGGGACTCCTCAGCAGTGAGTATCCACGATCCCTCACGCAGAGTTTGAACTCAAGGTCTTCATCTCGCGCATGAACGCTTAACCTCTAGATCACTAAGCTAGCATCCAACGGTGTGTGCATCATAGAAAATTTCACCAGTATCTTAACGAAGAATTATGACTTAACGTTCTAATAAACCAAAGCTCATTAATTTAACTATATTCTTAAATACTTAAACAAGAATATATTTAGGTCAAATTTAAATTATTGAGCGATTAGAAATGTCTTGTACTATCTCTGCTAAAGGATTAATTTGAGCTAATTGACAGAAAATTAAATGGTGTGAAAACGATTAAAATGATAAATTCATTTCGTAGTGTTTGTTTGTAACTCCCCATTGACGTTTAGGACTGTAATTGATCAGTCTCTTATTGGCATATGTGCATTCTGTGCGGATTACTTCTATATTTACTTCTGTCAAAAGCATTATAAGCAAAGACGGATGATGGCTAGTAGTAGAATCCAGGACTCACGTTTCATCCTATTTGGGACTTGTCAGCTGGGTTTACCAGCATAAAGCGATTGCGTTTGAAGCGAACAGTACTGGATTCGAATCTCTGAGTAATCATGGACTCTGGGATGCATCTAAATCCAGTTACTGAGCCCCAAATAGGACGAAACGCGCGTCCTAGATCCCACTGCTAGCCACCATCCATCTTTGCTTACTAAAATGATATATTTATATACACTTATCTGAGCTGTTTCATCAAGGAGAGCGTAACTTTCTTCTATGTCGTAAATTCTAATCAGCTACCTACAACCTTCATCTTATTGATTATCTGTATTGGTTGTAACGATGTACAAGATAACACAATATAAACTAGATCTGAGCTTTAGGAAATAAATAAATAGTATGACAAACGGTTAATAATATGACTGTCCATGAGTAAATTTGTTAGACGAATACTCTAGAAAACATTAAAGGAATCTGATTAACATGAAAGACAGGAAACAACTAGAACCGATAAACTAACATCATGAATTTCATAAAAGTAGTATCCCAAGATTGTGATTGACCTAAATTACACAGAATGAGCAATAACCAGACAAAAAAGAAAAACATGACATAAAACGTTTAATCTTAATTGCATAAAGGAAAGAAAAGAATAAGAGGACACAGTAATTTACCACACACACTAAAAGAAAGAAATTATCATGCCGGAACAATTAATCAACAACTATTTCTATGTGAACGTATAGATTAGATATTAGGCTTTTAATATCAAATGCATAAACAAAGTGCAATCATAAGCAATGATGGATAATGGCTAGCAGTGGAATCCAGGATGCGCGTTTCGTCCTATTTGGGACTGATCAGCTGGATGTACCTGCATCTCAGAGTTGATGTTCACTCTGGGACTCGAACCCAGTGGAAGGTGTAATTTTTGGGACTATTTTTCGAAGAATTATCGTTTGTATTTTTACTGTATAAACATTAGGTACTTGAATTACTGCATTCTTACACCCTCTTAATTGTAAGCTTTCGTTGAGTGAATACATTATTGTTCTTTGTTGTACCTTCCTTAGGTTACTATTTATTTATTAGGGGTCTGTTACTCAGTTCAGCTTCATTTGTAATCTAGCCATATGTAAATTGTATTTTCCTATTTATGCTTCTATTCACCTGATTATATGGGTTTTCTAATACATTGCCAAAAATCTATTCCTTTCCCTTATACATCAAAATATAATTAAGAAGAATAAATATTCGGGTGTACAAATACTTTTATATTCAATAATTAAAAATTCATACTGGTTGTTTGAATCTTCTTATTGGTATTTGGGACAGTAATTGATCAGTCACTTTTGACATATGTGGTATCCTATACCGATTGCCTCGGGATTACCATTAAGCCACATGCATTATAAGCGGAAATGGATAGTGGCTAGCAGTAGGACTCAGGATACGTATTTCGTCCTATTTGGGACTCGTCAGTCGGATTCATTTGTATCGCAAAATTGATGTCCGCTCTGGGATTCAAACACAATATCATTCGCCTCAAACCCCGTCGCATTATCCACCAAACTACTGAATTCAGATAGCCGCTGACTTGTGCGATACAGTGAAGTCTGATTCATTTGTATCGGTTATTTGAATCTTCCCATTGGTGTTGAGCACTGAAATTGATTAGTCGCTTTTTGATTAAAAATGTTGAAAAGTTTATTGTATTACACACTGTTGCTTGTATACTTGTTACTTGAATCCATAGAACCAACCATTTGTTTATAAGATTAAAATCGTAAAATTAAAGAAAAAATAACTTAAAGAGGTAAATAGGTTAGCTAGATAGTTAGTTAGTTAGTTAGTTAGAATAAACAAACCCATGTGAATGAATAAACCACAAAAAATCTTCAATTAATAGTACAATTTTATCCCCTAAATTTCAACTAGCCACCCATCTCCCTCCAACATTAAACAATGATCTGATTGTGAGTGCGTTTTTTCTTTTCAGTCAAGCATATCAATCTGACCTTATGAAAAAGTACAAAAGTAAGAGTTTTCTATTTTAATCCTAAGTTTTATACATATTCCTTTCGCAACTACCTTCATTTGTTATTTGGCTTCGTGTGTGTGACTTCCCACAATTTTTCCCAGCTATTTTTATTGACGCAGAGATTGGAATCAACTGTATATAGTGAACAAACAAAACAGATTATTTCACAGTTTGCACTGCGGACAAATCTTAGTTAGACAGATATTGAAAGCCAAGATACACTGGATAGTTGTTGTGCTTTAGTTTGATACTCCTCATCGGTACGTATCCATCAACCACAGTATCGCGAACTAGTTGAAATTAAACCCATACACTATGAAATGCTAACTCAGCGGTCTCAAGTTTAAGGGCTCGCTGAGATACTTGGAGGTCCTGGGTCCGATTCCGGGAGAGGTTGTAAATATATATTGCTTAGAAATGGTATTCTAGGACGAAACAACTTTTCAGTGCTTCCTAGTTTTTAAGAGTTGTCTCAATAAGATTAGTCCATGATATGCACTCTGATATCAAACGATATCCACAAACCGTCGATAGCAAAAATAAACAACTGTTTTTATAACCAAGTGTTATTCGATTGAAAATCATTGGAAAGTAGAATATGCTAAATATTCGTAACATTCCAGAATGATGTATTAATTGCTAAAGCGCTCTATTCCTTCACTAGTAGCCAAAAGGTTGAAATCCTGTTACATTTACTTCGGTTTGCCTACCAGAAAATATCACATAACTAGTGGCTTAAAGCCAAATATAAGGATCTGTATATTGTTATTTTAAAAATGTAGACCTTTGCCTAAATATATACAGTTGCACGACCCAGAAGCCCCGACCTATTTCAGTTAATCAAATTATTGAATGACTTATTATGCTAGGAATTAAGATTAAGACATAGATATTTGGATCTTGAGAGTATATCTGACTTCATTTTATGAAGAAAAAGGTTAACCTCAAATAATAATCCTAATTCTTAACAGTGAATACTAAACCCTACTTTGATGTTTCTGCCATGAACATGACGAATCTTTCTGGGTGCTCAATAGTTCAGCTATATATATATATATATATATATATATATATATATATATATATATATATATATATATATATATATATATATATATATATATATATGACTAGCTAACTTATTTAAACGTAAGCTACTATGAGTTCAGTCAGAGATAGGACTTCCTCTTAATTCAAATGCTCATTACCATTTACTAACAAGGTATTTACAGGCATCTTTAAGGGATATCTTTATTTCAATATTTTAAAATCACTTTGTTGGACTTTGAGGTTAACAAAAATTCATGACGTGAATCATGTATAGACACCAAAAGAAATAGAGAATGTATTCAAAACATATGAATGAAATTCTGTGTAAAATAAAACAGTTTGTTGGCATAGAAAGTTTTGTTAAGTTTATAGAATTTTCATAGTTGAAAACCCAAACTGATCCTAGTCAAATCAACAATGGAAATCTGGAAGCACTGGACTGAAGTCTCAACCAAATACGGGACTCTTCAACAGTACGCATCCACCCAAAGATCGAATCTCTAGACTACTGACTTGACATCTGCTCGAGACCAGGGGTAACAGATTAGTAATTAAAGAATAAATGTCGACTGACATGTCATGAACAAATACTATTAAATGTTAAAACATATTATACATTATTATCAAAATATCAACTCATAAACAACTAGTTGGCTCTCCCTCACGAAACTATACTATTAGCTACTCACTAGCTCTTACTTACTTACTTACGCCTGTTACTCCCAATTGAGCATAGGCCACCGACCAGCATTCTCCAACCCACTCTGTCCTGAGCCTTCCTTTCTAGTTCTACCCAATTTTTGTTTATTCTTCTCATGTCTATTTCGATTTTTCGGCCTAATGTGTTCTTTGTTCTTCCTCTTCTCCTTAGGCCTTCAGGATTCGCTTACTAAAAATGCTTACTCACTAACTCAATCACAATTAATTACAGTATATATTAATGAAATATCTGACAGCTTAGTTGACACCTAAAGAAATAGTCTAAGGACAACTAATTACCTTTTAAGAGTTAGTAAAAGAATGAAAAAAAAGATTATTTTGGTGCTAATATAATTTTCTTTTTAAAAAAGCCTTATTCATTTATTTTTTAGATAAGTTGTTCATTTTAAGAAAATGGTTCCTTTATTGTTTAAGTTTAACTCTTATCACCTTGAAAATCAACGTTGCACTTGAGTAATTTTTAATAATGTTTACTAAATTGCCATTATTATTATTATTATCATTATTATTATTATTATTATTAGTAGTAGTAGTAGTGGTAGTAGTAGTGGTCGGAGTAGTAGTAGTAGTAATAGTAGTAGTATTATAAGTAGTAGTAGTAGTATTATAAGTAGTAGTAGTAGTAGTAGTAGTATAAGTAGTAGTAATAATAGTAGTAGTATAAGTAGTATTATTTATAACTTGACTAGATTTATGTAAAAATAATCAAATTGATATTAATACAATTATAATAACTTGGCCTAAAAACACGAAATTGAATGACCAAGTAAACAAATGAGTCAACAACCTTTTTTTTTCTTTTTATTCACAGATTTATGTATTAACTACTATTAATATGCTTGAATAATTCAGTTTTCCTTAAATCTGTCAGGTCAAATTTGAGCATTTCCAAAATTCAATCAAAATGTCTAGATTAATAAATTTAAAAGAATTAATAAGTTATCGTGTAAAAATAAATTATTTTTTTCTTATGTTGGCAACAAAGTATTTAATCATGGGAAACTTATAAATTAATGTTAATTATATAGTTGAAATCTTGAGTGAATTGAAGCTAGACCACCATGGAAAACCTGGAAGCACTGGACGGCTGTTTCGTCCTATTGTGGGACTCTTCAGCAGTGAGCATCCACGATCCAGCCCCCATGAGATTCGAACCCAGGACCTATCTGTTGGAATGACTTATCAGTGGCGAAGGGGAAAAACGACAATAACCAAGATGTATCAGTGGCGACGGGAAAAACTACAATAAGTATTTCTTTGGAGCAATTAGAAGCTTATATGAAGCGTCAAGAAAAACGGTTAGAACAGTTTCAAATCAGAATCATGGAAGCCCTTATGCAGAAATTATGCATGTCCCAACAAAACTCTGCTTCTGCTGAATTTCAAGTATCCCATACTGATTCAGTCATTAATGCAATTAATGAATTTAATTTTGATGGTGCAGCAGTTGTTACTTTTGACTCTTGGTTTAAGAAGTATGAAAATTTGTTCCGTATTGATCTCTGCAGACTGAATGACGCTTCAAAAGTCAGAATACTTCTAAGAAACCGTGAGACGACAGAACATGAACGCCATAGCAACTTTATTCTTCCGAATAACCCACAAGACTTTAGTTTTGATGAAAAAATTCAAACCCTGTCCAAAATCTTTGGAGAACAGTCATTTCTATTTAATATCCGTTACCAGTGCTTGAAGATACAGAAGAAACAGGAGATGACTGAGTGAAACATGCAGGTATAGTGAACCGAGGATGTGAGAGGTTCAAGTTGTCTTCCATGACTGAAGACCAGTTCAAATGCCTAGTATTTGTCTGTAGCCTGCGTTCACCTGAGGATGCTGACATCCGAACGAGAATCCTAAGCAAATTTGAACATTGTCCCATCATGACCCTGCAGGAAGTGACTACTGAATGCCAAAGGTTAGTGAATTTGAAGCATGATACCTCGATGGTAGAAAACACTAACCAGTTTCCCCACGTTAATGCTGTTGAGAGAAAAGTCGTGCAAGGTTCCAGCATACAGAATTATCGAAATGACAGCGGTAAACCATCAACCTCATGCTGGTTATGTGGCGGTTGGCATTTCAAAAGGTTCCGTCCGTTTAAAAGTCATCGTTGTAATACGTGTTCCAGGAAAGGACACAAAGAAAGTCATTGCAAAACCCGAAAACGCCGCCAACCTAAAATTTATTCTAAAAGATTCAAGCCACGTACAGCCAAAGCGACGGTAGCTGTTAACAGAATCGGCTCCCATAATCGTAGAAAGTATGTTTCCCTGAAGATTAACGGGTATGATGCCCGCTTACAGCTAGACACAGCCTCCGATATAACACTTATAAGCAGGAGGACGTGGAAGAAAATTAGGAGACCGATAATATATTCAACTTATCAATCAGCACACAGCGCATCTGGGGGAATTCTAAACATTGCTGGTGAGGTTCACTGTGAAATAACAGTCGAAGAGCTTACAAAGAATGGAGTAATATTTTTGACAGAGCGGCCATCACTCGACTTACTGCGGCTTGATTGGATAGAAAAGTTGAAATTATCAAATCGTCCCATAAACTCGATCTGCAACAACATCAGTGTGTCGAAAGTTGAGGATCCAACGTTGTTTCGTGGGGAAGGACAAAGTCGGCAAATGCAGTCTGGATACCAACCCAGAATCTCCAAAAAAAGGAGGGAGGTGTTGGGATGATCCTGAAAATTACTCGCAATCGACATGACAAGCTCAGGAAACATTAAGAAACATTTTATCCAGTCAGCGTTTGATTAGAAGTTTTACTAGAAATATTGCGAAAATGAAAAGTCACATGTAGAGGTTCTGATTGGTTGATTACTACACTGCTACTATGTTTAGTAGTATTCTAGAAATTTCAGTAAAACCCAAGGACTCTTAAACTTCTATAAAAACCCTATATTTTCTGTACAGGAACGAACCTTTGGAGTTAAGTGCTTCCCGCATATTTGTGCCTTTTCTCTCGTGTTCAAGTTGCTGTGTAGTTCTAGCTTGGGGGTAACGAAACTAGCTTAGGATTCGAATATGGCGTTCGATCAACAAGACTTATCACTATCAGTCTCGCGCACGAGCGCTTAACCAGTGGGTTCGAATCTCGCGAGACGGGATCGTGGATGCGCACTGATGAGGAGTCCCACAATGGGACAAAATGGCCTTCCAATGCTTCCAGGTTTTCCATGATTGTCTAGCTTTAATCGACTCCTGATTTCAACTATATAAAATTACTAAAATCTCCACGAAACCCCCTTCTGATAATGTTAATTAATTAAATATACACCTACTAATTTATATAAGAACTATAAGTTAGTAATATTGAAGAGTTGTGGTAAATTTTGAGAACACTTTTTTTCATATTAGATGTATCAAAAACAGTTTGCGATTATAGTGAATTCTAAAAGGTTTTTATTTCATATTACATTTATAAAATTATAAGTAGTATATATTGTGAATAGTTTGGAAGACAAATAAGTTAATTTTAGGTTAATATGGTTTATAGAGATTGTAGAATGTCTGTAGTTTGAATTATGAACTGATCTTAGTTAGACTACCACTGAAAACAAGGGAGTAATGGACAGCTGTTTCATTCTAGTATGGGGCTCCTCAGTAGTGTTCAACCACCAACCTGCATCCGGGAATCGAATCCAGGAACTGTGGTCATGCGCGCAAACGCCTAAATTTTAGACCAGAGATCTAGGATAGAATGATACTAATGTCTAACTCTAATCAACTCATGAGATTGTGTAACTTTCAGACTTCCACTCAAATCCTAATCTCTAGACCAATGAATTCGGATTCAATAGTGTCAGTGCTTAACTAGCATCGACCTACATAGTTCAACCAAGTCAAGTGTACTGTAGTTATCCCTTGGATCCCAAGTTTCTAAATTTCTCATAGATTTTTTTAAAAATTTTCTACTAATTTGTATTTTCTTCTTAAATTGTATCCCGAATGTTTAATCTTTTCTACTACCGTTAATACTGTTACTTCATTTACTGCTCTGGGATTTACCCTGACAATTTTATCTAACTGTACTGATGGGATGTGGCAACTCGAACTGATGTATACATGTGCTAGATTGTACACTTCGTTCGATTACTGGATGTAGAGTCATAAGTGTGCATTGGTGAGGAAATTTACGCTAGAATGGAAAGGCCGTCTATTCCATTTAGGAGTACAACTGTGGTCTAGCTAACATCAGTTCATAATTCAAACTATGAGAACAAATTAGTTCATAAATTAGCTGTCATGAAGAATAACATATATGAGTAGAAGTAAAATGTGCTTATGTCGGTTTTTGAGGCCAGTATCAAGGACATTCATAAATGCGCTGTCCTTATGCCTACATACCAAGCAACGAACTAACTACTAGACA
This sequence comes from Schistosoma mansoni, assembly GCF_000237925.1. NCBI lineage: Eukaryota > Metazoa > Platyhelminthes > Trematoda > Strigeidida > Schistosomatidae > Schistosoma > Schistosoma mansoni. Next base: position 8,081,649 of record NC_031495.1, read on the forward strand.
GTAACCAATATTGTTTTAAATCTTCGGATTCTATAGAACAATTTTAAACAGGATTAAACTTTAATTGAACATATTTGAAAGTTAAACATTGTAATACTCCGTAGCCTAAAAATGTAATCGATTTCGCCTAAAAGCCACTCATTTAACAAACAGCTTAGTTTTATCATCTATGACTGAAGAATTGACTGATAAGGTTTCCAATCAGTACAAAAGTATCAGCTTCTTTGATTTCCCAACTGTGACTTTGTAATTAGTGACAACTAATAAAATGTTTGGATATGTATTCAACCTAATAAACCACACGAAGATAGCCAAATTTCTTCGAAATTAAGAATGAATACAAGGGCATATGATAATCATTTATGCGAAGCTCCTAAACATCCTTGGCTGAAAATAAAAAATCGATTTAATGTATACTACTTACTAGTAGTTTAGCAAATTTCAGTAAATATGGAGATATTTCGGATATTTGCAGCTATTGTTTCCTAACATAGTAATCTTTCTGACTCCTAACACTCAACCACCAATAAAACATTTTTTCATTAATTTGTTTAACGACTAAGTACTATACGAACCTTTAGAATTTTTTAAGCGTGTAAGTAGAATCCAGTCAGTATAAAACTATGTATGATGCCCTAGAATTAAATCCCATCTGTAAACTTGTGTTTATTTCATTTCAAAAACTCAGTAATCTTGGTCACCAATAAAACTACCTTCGTTCCTTGATCTCCTCAAACCGCCCTTATCTGCCAAAGATTTTCTTAATATGTTCGGTTTTGAACTCGTTCGACTGCACTAACTGCTTAACCAATAACATATAACGAAAAAATAGTACTCAATTACTAAACCAGGTTTTCTTTCAGTGGAACCGAGGACTTAACACACTACTATATTGTTGGCTCCATGAGCAATTCCAGCTCATGATATGATATTTTGCGATCATTCTGGAAAGCTTGGTTGTGCTTTGTAGAAACGAACGAATAAACTGGGTAGCAATCCATCCAGATATACTCCATGGATACGAAACGCGGTTGTTAAAAGTGAAAAGAATTAATAGGTTACTAGTCTTCAAGCTATTATCTATGTATTTTGTGACCATCAAGTGGGCAATTCTGAGGTTATGCGTAAAGTATTAGGTAAGGTAGGCTAGTAGATTTACGAAGTAGAGAGTCGTTATCAATTGAAATGCCTGGGAAATGTACTACGCATTCCATATAAACGCCTAATTCGACGAGACGTTCCCTGGAGTATTAGTGAGTTAGAAGAAAATATTCACCTCACTTACCTTAAGCCTGTTACACCTCGTGAAGCATGGGACGCAAACCAGCATTCTCCAACCTACACTGTCCTGAGCAAACCTTTCCAGTTACTATTCATCCTTATTATATCTGCTTCCGATTCCCGGTAGTAGGTGTGCTTTGGTCTCCCACTTTCCCATTCCCCTTTAGGATTCTAAGTTAAGGATCACCTCGTAGTGAAGTTTGTTGATTTCAGTAATGTCTGTTCTATCCACCTCCAGCGTGTTTTCTTAATTCCCTTTTCCTTCTAACCCACAGTAGGCTGCTGCTGATGCTATCCGGCCAACGGACATTCAATATCTTACGTAGACAATTGCTCATAAATACTTGTACATTTTTGATGATGGTTGTAGTAGACTCCCAAGTTCCAGCTCCGTAAAGTAGAAGCGTCTTTACATTCGTACTGAAGATCCTGACTTTGATATTTGTTGACAATTGTTTAGAGTTTTATAATTTCCTTAATTGTAGGAATTCTGTCTTTTCTTTAACATTCTGTGCCTTCAAATCTGCATCAGATCCTTTTTATTTATCAGTGATGCTGCCTAGGTAGTTGAAAGTTTCCACCTCTTCCAGTGCTTCTGAGTCAAGTAATTTGGTTGTTCTCTGAGTTACATTTCAGGATCTTGCTTTTCCCAAGTCTTGAGGCTTAATTCTGCAGAGGCTGCTGGTATGTTGGCTGTCTTTACCAGGATTTGTTGATAGAATGTAAGAAAGCAAGCGGTAGCCAAAAAAGGGACATCAGTTCATCAAGTCACTGACGGTTGAACTGAGTCATGTAGGTAGGTACAAACTACCTCGATGGTTTTTTAATAATTAACGGAACCACTGATTGGGAACTTTAGGGGGCATAGCTCAAAAGCGTTCGCACTGACACAGATGAATTGACTCATTGTCTTCTCTTAGATCCTAATTTCCCAAATTACTGTAAAACTTTTTCTATTACACTAATCGATGTGTTCTAATTGAATCGTACCTTCTAAGAATAACCTCTTCCATCACCATTACTACTGCTATTAACCCTACTACTCTTGGATTTGTCCTCTCAATTTCATATCACTGGGTTATTGATGTATGGCAGCCAGAAAGGATGAACAAATGTGTCAAGTTCTAAGTTGCATTTAACGTATCGACTGACCGTATTTGGTTCTATCATGAGTGTACTGTCAATATCTTAATGTCAAAAACCAATATTACTTGTAATAGCATTTTTAGGACTTTGATATTCACACAAAATTTGTGAACATTGATAAGTCATGTGCAAAGTGAGATTAACAGCTTGTAGTATCAGTTGTTATGTTAAGACAATACACTTTATTCTAGCTACTGGCCAAGCTATTTAACCTATACATTATGATTCATATTTTGATCTTGTTAATTATCCGCTTATTAACCTTGACTACTTTTTATATGAGCGTATGTGTATGCACACTTCGTATCTCATTCATCATATGTCTGTCATTCATTTTTGTCTGGCTATAAATATTGAGTAATGCTTGCTCATAGCGAGTTGGCTTCCCCACCATCTCCAAAATGTGCATTATTTTCGCTTCGCTCTCGAGTTGGCTTCCCAGCCATCTCCAATACATGTCGTTTATGCTTCGCTCGCTAACATTTGCTCATGTGCTTATAACCTTCTGGTCTGCATCATTTATCAATAAAAATGTAGTTGCCGCTTCCTTTTGCCTTCTGATTTTATACACCGTTAAGATTGGTATAATAACGGTTATCGAAGTGAACTATTAATGAAGCACAGCACTACAAGCTATTCCATTTAAAGTTTCGATGCACAGCAAGTCGAAATTCATTGTAAATACACATCACATTGTCCTCTTGCACCGGAATTAATGAATTAGGCCAATTTGTGTAAATTCACAGCTACGCTTTCTTAAGTGACACTAAGTGACTTGACAATTTTATGCCGATATCATTGATACAATGGATTATATTATTTCACTTGATGGCGACAGTCAATAAGTTGTTTTGCTTGAATTAAATATTTACAAATGTGTTGATATGAGACTAATTGTTGTTTATACTATTTTGGTTTGATACATCCAAACACTACCTAACGCGATTTCACAGCCAATGTCATGTCCATAGCTTTCTACATGCATCGAAAGAAGAGAAGCTATGCTATGGCGTCAAACAGCTACCTAGTACTCACGTAGAAGAGAGCAATCACTTTGTCCCATGTAGTGCTTCGATTATATTGTAGACGATGTTTGACGTATTTCCGTGTGATAGGAGTGCTGCAATGTGCATTCAATTTATTGAAAACGATTTATACAGTTTATTTTGAGTCTGGTCTGACGGGACAAGAAAATGACACTTGAAGTCAGTATTTTTTGTATTAATTCTTTATGAATTTAGATCGGGGTGATAGGTGAGAAATTCGTTCAGTCTGACATTTTGGGGTCAATATTTCCTTGTATTGATTCAACGAAAACGTTGTTCTACATGGCAAGTGTGAACTGTCGTTCAGTGTAACCAGTTTATTCGGTGTTGATTCAGGTGAGCTACATTTATCGTGTGCATTTTTACAGTAGAAGTGCGTATCCCCCTATGTGATACTATGAAGTGTGTGTGAAGTTTGGTACATAAATGATTATATTATGGCCTAGGAATGATTTGGGACTTGTTTGGTGACGTTTTTAGGACGTTAACTATCTTCAATGTACCTGTCCTTTGTGTTGGAGATGCTCGATCTTCAGAAATAACTCGGTAAACTGATTTCTGCAATTTTATTATGCATATTTGAACTTCTCATATTTGTGCTAAAGGCCCCCATTTCTACCTCCAGTTTTATATTTCCCACCTGGAAAGACCTTAAATGTTATTGGTTCGTTTTCTCTTTTAGTACGCTGTTTTGTGACGTTTGCCAAGGATGTTTCTGTATTGTATATATACGCTTGGGTTGCGTGCTAATTCGTTCATGCTTACAGCTGCTTGTCGAATATATATTTTTCCAGGCTGGAGCTCCTTTTCTCCCTCGACTGAACAGGACTGGGGCGCATTGGAATAGCTTAGCTTGTCTTGTTGTGTTGCTGACTTTTGTCCCATTCGCCGGTTCTACCTGATTTCGTAACCTCTTCAAACGTAGCACTTTGAGTCGTGGTAGTACAACAGAGCCATTGGGTTGACTTTATTGTAATTGAGCATTGGATCAATATGGATAGAGGTTTCACGACTAAACTATCCAGCCCGAAAGACAAAACTACACCTTAAAAATCCTTATTCTGAAATACAAACTCATTCGTGTATAATACAAGATACTGTCATAACGTTTCCAATTCTACACACTTTGAAATACAAAATTGTGATTAAATGAATGTATCATGTAATTATTTCACACTCCCTCTCCTCTCTTTCTCGAATCACAGCAAGCCAAAGAGAATATTACACAACTTTAACCTTGAAACACAGAGGTAGGAGAAAATAAATAAAAAAAGTCCATATTATACACTTATATTAGAAGTGACAATGCTAATTTTCATTTACAATGAAATTAGAATAGTAACTTGTATATTTCATTAAAATTCCTGTTCTGCTTCCAGTGTTCTTGATGCCGCCAACTGACGAAAACGTTCAATAACATGTTCAACAGGATGCTCGCCATGAACTTTGTTATCCCGTGTACGAACATTGACAGTCCCATTAGCAATTTCTTTTTCACCAACCACTATTATGAAGAGAAAAAATAAAAATAAATCATAGCAAAATGAATAAACGAATAAAAAGAACTGTCAAATCATTTAAATATTCAAATGAATTTAACACACTGTAAAACGACAAAGGCCAGAAATATCATTTATGGACGAACCAATCAGATATAAGATAACGAGTCATGGATTTTGGCGCGAAATCCATTCATCCATATGGGTAAATATCATTTTAGTATTATAGCTTATATTAGCTCGTGACAGGCACCATAGCTCTAATTCGTAACCCTGAGTTCTGACTCAAACTTCAAGTCCTAATTCCTCACAAGTTGATTTATGACTTCATTTAGACCCCAGTAAGTGGTTTCTTAAGGTCATCCTAATATCACTTAAAGATCGCCCATAAATTACAGTCTCACTCGATAAATTATAAGATTAAATGTTTACACGTACTTGATCACTGATCAGAAGTGACCGATGTCATATGTGTCTAGTCATTCTTAAAGTTGATCAAATACTATCGCTTAACAAGTTGCAATGCGTCACTAGTCTAAGTGATTTAACACTGTATGCAGTGTGTTGAGATGCAAATTTGGATGGAAATTGTTGTATCCCGAAGAGAATTGTGAATGGTAACTTTTGAGGACTATTTGTGGACCAATGTGATATGTAAATTTCCTATTGTATAATTGTTAAGTAACTAACCTAATCATATTCGTGTTCCTCTTATCATTAGCTTTATTTTGACCTTTGAACTATTATTATACGATTATTGAGTTATCGTCAGTTTATTGATTACTTTCCCCCCCCTATTCACAGCCACATTTGGCTAAATATTGTACAAATATTATTTTCTATTTTATAGTACGATGTGGTCTGTTTGATTGGTATATAAACCCAGTATGTTTGCAAATAATGATTCATACCACAGAAGCTGTTATTGGTGTTTTGGACTTAACTGGATGGGCTAGGCAGAAGCAGGATCGATAAGCGCTTTAGACTGTTCGTATGGTTTTCGTGTGTCACTGTTCCAATCGATAATTCGCTACTCCCTGATTGGCGGTCTCATCAAGTCACACACTAACTAGGCATCCATCCGGCACAAGATATAACAGAAATACCAAACAGAAAAGCCTGGAAACTGACTAGCGTAATTTCTAATCAACGAGGGAGAGTTAGTACATCTTCCTGACGAGTATAAAACAGAACAGAACATAGGTTCAGGGCTTGTTTTCGACTACCTTTAATCACATTAACAACAAAAATATCTTTGAAGTGCAGTTTTCTTGTTAAGGAACTGACTACGAATTCCAGATGAGATTTAGGCACAGATTTCCGGGGGAATAAACTGATCAATTTGATTGAACTAATGGACATACATCACACACGCACACAAGTGTGCAAATTTGAAACGGAGCATTTTACAAAGAGAATTCAATGTTATATTAATATCTCTAATTTTTTAAAAAAAGGATGAAAGATGTAGAAGACAGAAAACGATATTTAACTATATGTTCCAGACATGTTTTTACTATAAACATTGATCATATACTACTACCAGGAAAGGATAATCAAAATACAAACTTTTCATATGTCTGTGTCATTTACTTTAACACTTCCTATCTTATGGCGCTAGTTTTAAGGAAAACTTCTACACGATAAAGTAGATGCTAAAAAAAATTTCAGAAGGGCAATAAAAGGCCTTCACAATCAAACCATCATTTAACTCAGTGAACACAGAACCTCTAAAAACTCAACAATAAGAAAGAAGGTAACATTTTGATTAGTGACACTAGTATTGTAAAGAGAAAAGAAAGTGAATATCCTATCCAAATCCCAGTATACAAAACTGTGAAGAAGGATATAAAACAGAATTCAGTGAGGAAAATTTTCTTTTCGACAATTTCGATTGTTTTTAGTATTTCCTTTATTCAAGATTTCAACATTTTACCAGTAGAATGTGTATCCACAGTTATCCACACACGAAGATATACCATTTCAATTTTTTTCTAAAAACTATTCAACACCACTCTATTTTACCGTACACTACTATTCTTAATAAATAAATACGATTGTACAGTTTAAGTTGTTATATCCTAGTGAAGATTAAAGTACGGGTAACTTCTAGGATCTATTAATGGACTATTATTCTATAAATAACTATTCAGTAATTAGATTGTGTGTATCTATATTCATCTTATTATAAGGTTCATTTTGACCTGTAGATTATTATTATACGATTTACTGTTCCTAAATTATATTCAGTTTATTAATCACTGTCTCCCACGTTCACAGCCACTTTTTGGCTTTATTGTGTATAAATGTTATTTCCCATTTTAAGGTGCGTTGCGGTCTGTTTGGTTGATATATAAACCCAGTATGTCTGAAATAAACGATTCGCCTAATGGAAGCTGTTATTGGTGTTCTGTAATCAACTACACGGGCTAGGCGAACAGAGGACCAATAAGGACGCTAGGCTGCTCATACCGGTCGAACGTCATTGGTTTAGCACAGTACTAGATTGGATAAGTCGTATTCGATTGGTGAATAAATCACGTGATAAAAAACGGGCTTAAATTCACAACACAAGTAAATTAAATCGTCGAAAATAAAATCTTGACTGCGCTTTCTTTATATGTCCTTCTTCAATGAAATAATGGGTTTTTTTCGTCATACACAAGACTTTACTCTTTACAAGCAAGAAATATATATACTGATCAAAAACTGAGTAGTACTTACCTAGAATAAAATTATTTTGAAGCAGCTGTCCATTTCTAATTTTTTTATTTAAAGTACGACCAGGATCTGTGTCAACGGAAACCATAAAGCCAGCATCGTGTAAACGATTTTTTACATCTATCGCGTATTCATCACATGCTGAAACAACAGGAACTACTAAAACTTGACGGGGACTAAGCCAAAATGGCCATTTTCCTGTGACAATACAAGAGGAAAAATATGCCAAATGAATAGAATATAGGTGAATGATATATACAATAAAGTATAACAGAATATCCTGTTGTTCCCTCTGATATGATTCATACACATACAATATTTGAACGGATGGAAGTTTACGGAAAGTGTAACTTTTTGGACTAATTTACGGGTTACTAGGATCTAGGTATATTCAGCTGAGGAGTCCCGAACAGGATAAAAAAAACCCGCTTCCTCGATTCCACTGCTAGCCATTATCCATCCCTGCTTACAATGCTTGTGACTTAATGGCAATATCGAAACAATCGGCATAGGATCCACATATGCCAAAAGAGACTGACCAATTATAGTTCTAAACATTAATAGGAGGATCCAAATAACTAATACATATTTATCATTTAGATTTTTACTGTATAATCATTAGAGAATTAAACTATTATGCGTCTGTATTCTGCTTATTGTAAGCTTACAGTGGATCTATAAACTACTGCTGTACACATTTTATTATTCTTTAATCATGGCTAATCAAACATACATGATTTTCCTCCATCTTCTTGCACTTCTGGCGTAGTTATGCTTACTCTTTGATTTCATAGTCAAATTGATGTGTGACCCAGAAAATTAATCCATATTATTGTATGCGTTGATTCATAAAAGATGTACTACTGCACTACCTGTTTTCGGAGTTCTATTATCGGACTGAAGACTAAGGATAGTAAAAAGGTATATGTTCATATCGGTGGACCAGTGAAGATCGAGATTATTTTGTCGATTCTGAAGGTCAGTCGTGCTAGCCTAGGTGTCGCGATGGTTAAATTGAGTCGATAGGCGAACTAGGATTCGCGCATTCCGAATTTCGATTGGTGAGTTTTTTGACGAACTGTCGATTGAGAAAGTGTAACCTAGCGAAGAGCTATAAAATAAAAGATAACCTGTAATGAACTGAAAACTAGTCCTTCGACTTTATGTATATATATATATATATATATATATAGTTTATATAAACATTACCTCCATAAGATTCTGTGAGAATCGCTATAATTCGCTCGACTGAACCCAAGATAGCTCTATGAATAATGACAGGTCGGTGAGTGTTTAAGTCAGTCTGATGATTGATTGGTTCGTGATGGTTAGATATACCATTTGTGGTATTTGATATATTATTACAATTATTATCACTCCCAGAAGGGTTATCAGTTTCGCTGATAAAGAAAAAACGATATGTACAGATGAAAAGTTATTTAGTTATAATACGAGCAAATATGTATATACAATAGACAGAAACGAATAGGCTACCTGCGGCAAACTCTTACACAACTAGTAAATTAGATTATCGAAGAATTCAACTATGCAAATTACAGCCAGACATACGATTCTGTTTGTTATTTTCGTTACAACACTAATATGAGTAGCTCAAGTCACCGTGTGAACTTACCTTGTGGTTATCGGAAGCGGCAAAGAAACTGATTAGAGCGTTCATTTAAGAAAACTTATTAGTCCCATAAAATTTAGACATTTATACTTACTAAAAATGGAAAGACTCCAGCTACGTATAGAACTTATGTCATTAACAATTATTCTTCATCGTTCATTTCTATGATACATGTATCTTTCGTAAACCTAATTCCGATTGATAATAACAAGCAGAATTGTAGCTGGATATATGAGTTCTTTTATGATCTCCATTCTTATATTTGCCTTGAAAGAAACGTCAAATTTACATTATCATCTTAGAATATTTGATATATGCATAACAATTGTAGCTAATATGATGTGATCATTTGAACTGTTGCATATATGTACCGGGTTCTATGTTGCCGAATGACTAAGTGACTGAATAATACAATAAAATCACTAACTGTATCGACATACAAATAGTTACTAAAACTGAATTCATGATGAGAAAGACTGACTCATCATTGATTTGAAAATAAATAAAGCATACCTGGCATAAGAGAGATTAAATCTGACTGGTAATTGGAAATCTAATTGTATTGTTGCACATTGATGTCGACGACGTAAAGCATCCATTATGTTTATGTCGATTTTAGGTCCATAGAATGCACCATCACCAGGATTAAGTTCCCATTTCAGACCGACTTCATCTAAACTTTCTTTTAGTTGCTAACGTAGTCACACAAGCAAGTAAACAAAAAAGAACTAGTAAATGGACTAAAGAAATATATACTTTATAATCCAGTTTTAAGGGTTTGAATCTCCTGGTTATTAGTGTTAAGAACTGCAACTGGTCCGACTCTTGGCATATGCGTATGTTATGTGGATTACCTTGATATTTTCATTAAGTCACAAACATTTTAAGCACAAATGGATAGTAGTTAGCAGTGAAATTCAGGAAGCGTAATTTATCCTAGTCGGGACTCGTCAGCTGGAAGTACCTGGGTCCAAGTATTGCTGTTCGACCCGGGACTCAAACCCAGTGCCTTTCACCTTAGACGCCAACGCGGTATCCATTCAACTACTGACTCCAATAACCAGAAGATCCAAACCCTTACTACTGAGTGGTAATTCATTCTTGTTGTACAAAGCCAGCAGCTATCTGGACTCAGTGAGCAAGTGGATAGGTAATGCGTTCATGTTTAAATCGAAATATATTAGGTTTGAGTCCTTCAGTGAATATCAACACTTGGATATGAAATTTACATCCTGATGATGAGTCCCGGATGCGATGAAACGTGTGTCCTGCATTCAACTTGTAGCAGCTATCCAATTTGGCTTCTTGAAATTCATATTGACAATATCAAAAATGTTTGAAAATAGGCTTTATCTAATTGGGAAGGAAAACTAGCAACTAGGAAAAATCACTCATATACAGGTATATGTTTATTTATTTATTTAAACACATAAACATTGGTACAAGGAGGCACCAAATAGATATGCGCCATATAAATCATTCGATTTGTGTAAGGGCCAGAATGCTGCCCGGATGCCCAAACCGAAGCAGGTAGTTTTTGGGGGAACCACGCCCGGAGCATTTGACCTAAAGGTCTAATCCATAGGGCAGTGGAGCAATGTCAGAAGATGCAGTCCCATGGTAGCCGGTGACCAATAAATGGTTCATACGCCATTTGTTCCCTCAGGATACTGGAGCCCACGTACATTATTGGTTTGGAATCTGGGTTTCTTATCTCCACTAGGTGAACCCTCCGTGTTTACCAACCTGGTTAAATTGCCGGACATTCGCTTTTCGTCCTCTCAATTTCGTAAACAACACCCCCGCCTGGTAGTGGTTGTATGCACGTGGCCATGTGAGAGCATTTCGAGGGAGAGCGGACTCTCCCCACTCTCAGCCGTACTAGGGCATTCGGGGGCCTACGTGTATGAGTTTTTAGATAACGAATGTTGAAGGCAGTCGATAAAATACTGAACTTTTATTTGTACACAATCAACTCGATAGTGTGAATCTATAAAATTCATAGTGATGCGTGTTGCTTCTTCCTGATAATTCCAACATAAATTACTAACGCGTGGTGCTAGTTGGTGTAGGAGTAGGCTGAAAGAATGCTAGGAGCATCAAAACAAAAACGTGGCACCAGTACATTGTCAATTGCACTGAGCCATATTAATAGGTGTTGACTACCTGGTTGACACAGATGAATTCACTCCTTGTCTTTCTTTAGAATCTGAGTCCTAAAGATTTTTACGATTCTGTTATATTTTTTATAAATAAACTTTTCTACTAATACTGATGCTGCTACTTCTTCTACTACTCTGGAATTTGTCTTGAAATAATTTTATCTCACTGTTATAATGTGGTATGACAACGTGAACTGATGAACATGTGTGCCGGGTTCTGTGTGGTTTATGACTGGCTGACTAACTGACTAACGCGTATAACAGTTAGATACAACTGTTTAGCAATCTAGAAGAATTCAGACATTTAAATCAAGTTATGAATCATAAAGAAACAAAGACGTAATGCAACACACAAATCGCTTGTCTTAAAGCCCTCTTCTTTCATTATAATGAAATCGTTGGAAAATTAACTTATATTGTATACAAAGGATATAAAACGCTGGAAAACAATACCTTTTCAGCACGATCCCACATTTCGATTTCACCCATGTATTTTTCTGGACGAGTGGATAAGTACAATTCAAATGAGAAACCAAATACACCATACACATAACGCAAAAAATCTAAACAACTCTTGATTTCATCTTTAATCTTGAAAAAAATTGAAAAAAAGTGGGAGAAATAGTCATTGCTATTATTATCATCAAATCTCTATAGTTTTAGAATCACGAACTGGTTTTACCTAGACAACTATTGAAAACCTAAAAGCACCAGATGGGCGTTTTGTTCCAGTATGAAACTCATCAGCAGTGAGCATCCACGACCCAGAACTTTGAAACCGATCCAAGGACCTTTAGTACTGAGCGCAAACCAACTGCATGAAAATCAGTTATGTCTAACGATTTACAAAACATTATAACACTGAAGTAACTTAGTCTAAAATGAGAAAGCATTAGTCCTAACGTAGCATTCTCCTCAGCAAAACAAATAAAACAAATTG
>NC_031495.1:8094273-8104547 GCF_000237925.1 Schistosoma mansoni
AATTTGCAATCTGCCTTTAGTCTGATATAGAGTTAATGCATATCTGCTTAAACCTTACTTGCCGTGATGAGAAGTCACTCAATATGACGAGGCGGCAGTCCATGTGTTTCACAGGTTTTCTTTTGTTGTCTAGCTTCAATTGACTCATGCTTTCAACTATGAAAATACTAAATCTCCACAAAAACCCCCTACTGATATAGATAAACAAAACACAACAATGAAAAACTTACACTATAATGTTGCCAATGTCCACTTTGTTCCCATAATGCAGAATTATAAATATTTGGAGTGATTACTTCTTGAAAACCGCGTTTCCAATATTCAGAACGAATAAATGAAACTAATGTATTGTAGATATGTGCACCAGCAGGCAAGAAAAAACAACTACCAGGAGATAATTCATGAAAGAAAAACAATTTTTGTTCAACTCCAAGTTTACGATGATCACGTTTAGCTGCTTCTTCCTAATGTAAACAAAAGAATAATCACAGAAAATATAGTCTAAAACTTCAATTATTACTATAATAACTGATAACGTAAGACTAGGTACGAATGTGTACAGGTCCAACCCGCAGTAAGTACTACATCTCACATCAGCACAGAGATAAAGAAAACTAACCCAAGAAGGAACAGGGAGAAGAAAGACAAGATAATATTAATTGTAACGTAATGTTGGACATATTAAATGTGGTTCAAAATAAACAAATGATATCAAAGAATCTAAAATATAGAATGACACTTTGCACAATATAAAGAGAGAGCATCTGCCCTACCAACAGATTTTAAAATTTGTTGGTCAACAACTCCAATCAATCGACAAATTATGGACTATATATTATACAGAAAATTTCAACTAGGAAGTCTGTACTTATTGATCTAACTCAGTCTAATAGTTAATCCTTGCATGTACTGAGGACACAGTTTAGTTTTGTCATTCCTATTTTTTCTTTAACCTAATCTTACGACAGCCATCGCTGCACGTTAGTGTAGATACTAGTTAGGTATGAATAACGCATGTCTTAACTACCTAAGTCAACAAAAATTTATGACCATAACGATTTGATTTATCAGTATATTGAATGAACAATGAAAAAAGCTAACTAATAGTTATTAAATAATGAGCGTTTAACAGACTAGATTCTTGAATTAACGGTCTAGAATGCGATCAATAGTTTTCAAAAGTCAGTTATGTGCAGTCTTCTACTTTTAATCTGATGTATAAAAAACTACATATTGAATTGAATAGTTCACTTAGAATAAAAAAAATCTTCGGTAGTAAAAAGAATTTAAAATGTAAACCACTTCATCTATTTATTTATTATTTATTTAAACACATAAACATTGGTACAAAGTGGCACCAGATATATATATGCGCCACATAAATCTCATTTGATTTGTGTGAGGGCTGTGATACTGCCCAGGTGCCCAAACTGAAACAGGTGGTTTCTTAGGGGGCCACACCCGGAGCCTTTGACCTAAGGATCTGATCCACAGGGCAGTGGAGCATCATGAGGAGATGCAGTCCCATGGTAGCCGGTGACCAACGATTGGTTCATACGCCATTTGTTCCCTCAGGATACAAGTTAAGACAATCGAATGAATTTGGACACAAAATTACAGAATAACTTAGAAAATCTGAGAACTCTACAGTAAATACTTAATTTGCAAAATGTCAATCAATCGTATCAGACTTCATTGTTCCTTCGACTCCACACCAATCGTTCTTTGTTCTCGTTCTCTTTTCTTTAATCTTCTTAACCTTCTGCCTCCAGGCATTTCACTTTGGATTGATGATACATACTACTTATATCTGTTGACATCAGTAGCACACACCACACTATTACTTAATGATTCAAACCAATTTTTGGTTATTATTTTGTTAATGTTCGATTTGTTAAATTGCTCTTCGATTAATAAGTTCTTATTTTATAAACATTTAAAGCAGCCCGTCACTCATACATTTCCACTCACTCAATTCCCTTAAATTATGTGAATCCTTCAAATCCCGGTCAGTTATTACATCACCCACCCCTTCATATGATTTCATCCTAGCACAAAATGACCTCTGACCTGTTCTTGCACACATATATATATTTATTATTGATAACCTTTAACATCCCAATTATTTTAATTCACTTATGTCAATTGTTTCACACCATATCTAACCTCATTGTAAATTTTAACACATATTTGGTTGTAAGCAGCTGATGAGAAACTACGAAATATAATGAATTCGTATTATTAGGCATCCATGTTCGTTCTGGCTTTATTTTAATTCATAAAGGGAACTGAGTGCAGAAGTAGATTGGAAGAAAATTAGGGGCAGTCAAGCACAAACATGACATTAGTTCATTCAGTCATTGAATTCTGTTGGTCTGAGTGAGTAATTATTTTTATCATGTCTACTACATTATTACGATCTGTTTTGTTTCTCTCATTTCATCTTGTTCTAATGTGGTATGGGGACTTGGTTCGAGGTACATTATCTGTGACAGACTATGTTGATAATATCTAACTGTCTATCCATCGTACCCTGATTTTCTACTTTACGGTATCTGAATACACATGAATTATTACAATTATTTGAGTTGATTTAACGTCATATAAGGAAAGTCTTAATAGTTGAATTCATGAGTCAGTTAAAGCTAAACCACTATGGAAAACCTGGAAGCACTGGACGGCCGTTTCGTCCTAGTACAGGACTCCTCAACAGTTCCCATCCACAATCCCGCTCGTGAGATTCGAACCTAGGACCTATCGGTTTCGCACGCGAACGCTTAACCTCAGTAGAGTTTAACCGGAACTGTTATGAGATAGTAACTCACTCAAGACAATGGTGGATGGTGGCGCAATTTCATGGATTGGTTGAGGTCAGACATCAACACCGTTGAATGCCGACTCTGGTCTAGAGGTTAAGCGGTCGCGCGCAAGACCTTTAGGTCCTCGGTTTGAATCCTGCAAGCGGGATCGTGGGTGGGAACTGTTGAGGAGCCCCGTACTAGGAAAAAAACGGCCGTCCAGTGCTTCCAGGTTTTCCATAGTGGTCTAACTTTAATTGATTCATGAATTCAACTATTAATTTACTAAAATCTCCACAAAACTCCTGATAAGAAAAGTTTTACTAGTAGTAGTATCATCATTACAACAAACATAATCGAGTGTAAACATATACACCATTTAGTGAAAGACAAAAGTAAACATTCTACGTGTCAAAAACCATTGTAAAAGCGATGAAAATGACATTTAGAGATGCACAACAGGAACAACACAAATGTATTTAATAATTTATAAATCTTTGAAAGTCTCATCACATAATTTGAATATAAGTAAGCTGTAAGAAATATAAGTTTACGGAACGCATAAAGTCTGTATGAAAAGCGAAAATTTTCGGCAACTTATGTTCCTTAATCCAATAATGTACATACGTACACATAAAATTCATTAACAGGTTACTTTAACTGAAAGTTTACCATAAAAACAAAATTAATTTAGATTATTATCAATTTACTTGAATGTGTTTCCATTCCTTCAAACGTTTTGGATCTGGAAATGAAACACCATAGACACGTTGTAAAGTTTCCGCATCCGTACGACCTTCCCAATAAGAGGAACTACATTTAGTGACTGATAGAGCCTTTATGCAACCTAGAAAGACCAATAGATAATTTATGATTGCATAAAATGCAAATGTAATTTGTATACAGGGATTTGTTGGAATTGTAGAATGTTCATAGATTAAATCATCAAATGATTTTACTTAGACCACCATTGGAAACTGTTACGCAATTTTAAAATATTACCCAGAAAAGTCCATAAGGGCCCAGAAAACACTTAGAAACACTTCATCCAATCAGAGTTTAGTAGAAGCATCTTAGAAACATCTAGAAAGTGAGGAGTCACGAGTTACGTTTATGATGGAATACTTACCTATACTGCTACTATATTTAATATGACCCCAAAACTTTCTAGAAGCCCAAGGTCGTGTGTAACTCTATGAATACCCTCGTTTCCCTGTGAACAAAATAAGTTTGAAGCAAAGCGTCCTTTTTGTACGTCACATCTTTTCTCTTGTATTCAAGTTGCCGTGCAGATTTATCCTGAGATTATTAGAAGCGGCTAGGAAATAGGAAGGAACGTTTATTTAGCAAACTTGTCAAAAACCTGAAATCATTGGATAGGCGTTTCGTCCCAATATGAAACTCATGAAGTTCTAGTGAGAAGTCGTGATTAAAGAAGTTCAACCGTGTCGGGTATAAGAAGGTTATCCACCACAGTTTATGGGTGAGGGTTGTTCAGTACTTTGAATTGATTGAAATTAGACATTAAAACCGTTGGATGCAGAAGTTAAACGTTTGAGTGCGAAACCGAAGATACTGGTTTCCATTCCAGGATGCGGAGTCGTGGATGCGCAGTGCTTAGGACGAAACCCACATCCAGTGCTTCCAAGTTTTCAATGATGATCTAGCTAAGACCAGTTCGTAATTCGAACTGTGAAAATTTGCACAATCACATGTACAAACTAAGTCATCTATTATTCATCGAGTAGTTTATAACTGCCACTTTAATCCACGTCTATTTCTCTTCATTTCTGCTGAACTAGATGTTTATACCCATCTATAGTAAAATTCTTAGATAATTGGATTGATATGTGGTAGTGAAAGTGAAACATGATTGGTCACTGAGCATGGACAAACAGCCAATTAGCCTACTGACTACTAAACATGTGATTTCACTTCCTGTCATTGATTTTTACTCCGAACTCACTGAGTGTGACTGCTTGTAATTGCGTTGCATTAGGTATTATCAAGTGTTAATCTGGTTCACGATTCTGGGTTATGAATCCTGGTTCTGATATAACGTAACTAGTCTTATTATTGTATTAATGTATTATGGAATTATAAGAGAGAGATATAAATTTAGACAATCTGTTACATTAGATTATTATATTCTTATATTTCAGTGGACCTGCTAACTATTGTTAGATGTTTTACTATTCCTTAATTATCGTTAATTAATTATATACCGTTTGATCCGTTCTCTGTCGCTTACGGCATAATTGCTTGTAAAGTATGATTTCAGGGTGTGTTGAGGTTTGATAAAAGGGGTTTGAGATAAATAAATTAGGTGACCAGAATATCGTGATAGAAGCTTTACTTCTGTATCCACTTTTTCAGACTGAAGATTGAAGACAAAAGCCATACATATCGGGAGACCAACGGGGGCTAAAATTACCTCAGCCTCAAACTTAAGAATCATCGTGATAGGTCAAAGAGCATAATTGGTTGAAGGTCAGAACGCTAACCTACATGGAAATCTGTAGAATTCTCATTGGTGAATCCTATCGCAGTAATAACAGTTAGTGTCAAATATACTGCAGAAAAATCTAAAGAAATATAAATGTATACATCATAAACGATGAATAGTTTCTCTACGATATTCATTAATCGAAAACTGAGGTGATTATTTTCAAAATATAAGAACAAACCGGTATGTCTAACATGTGGTCCACGGCAGAGATCGATAAGAGGACCACATCGATAAACTGTAGTAGTTGGTGTATCTATCTTTTCGTGAATTATCCGACATTTGAATTCATTGTAGGCAAACATTTTCAATAAATCCTCTTTTTTCATTTCTAAACGTTCAAACGGTTGATTTTCTTTACAAATACTATGACACACATTTTCCACAATAGAGAGATCTTCTGGACGAAGACCAGAGTGTTGTCTAGAAGGAAGTATTGAAATAAAAACGTAAATTGTATGGACTTCCGAATATTTTTATTTCGAGAATGAAATAAGTAAGAAGCATGTGTTCATACATAAATATTAATATACCCGAGCACTGACAATTAGTGACTCCCTAGTTTTGGTTCTTTCTTATTTTAAGGTTTTTCAATCATTTCTTGTTGTGTTTTTGGACATTGAATGAATAATTGTCGACAAATCCATTTCAACAATGAGTGGGTTGTTTTATAGGGTTTTATCAAACATCAATCTTGATGTTGGTTGTTCGAATTTCAAAGTCAACGCTTTCGTAGACTATGTACTTAAAACTAGTATATATATTAGATAAATAAGCAAAGCATAACGAGAGATGCTTGACAAACCTTCAAATAAGAAAGAATCAAAACTAGGGGATCACTAATTGTCAGTGCTCAGGTATATTAATTAATAAATTCCTCAGGTCGAAAGATGATTTGAGAGAAAGAGACCATGATTAGCAGGACCTATATAAAAGTAATCCAAATCCGTTGACGTACTACTCATGGATTTAGGGTAAATAACTAAGTAATACGAAACTGTTTTAGCAATAATTTCATAAAAAGTATATTGATAATGAATAATTATGAGAATCATTGGTGACTAGAATGAATACCGTTTATTTGTAACAGTATGACTAGGAATAAGTATAATACAATTCTGGAGACTAGAAAAGTGATCACGACTACATTTTACCAAAGAAATGCTTGTGATACCCTGTTACGAATAACAACTTATTCAAGTCACAGTAATACATAAATTTATGCTCAAACATTTCTTCAACACTTCTTAATATCTTCTCATACAAAAAATCAAAATTTACAAGGTGAGTAATTTCTGATTTACAGAAGTATTTGTAAACTTACTGATTAGGGACCCACATATCATAATAAAATCCTTCTTCAATAGGTGGTCCATAGCATAAATGTCCACTATAACAACGTTCTAAGGCTTCACCGAGAACATGGGCAGATGAATGCCAAAATACATATTGACCTTAAAATAAACAACAAATAAATTTGAAAAACTAAGTATTACCGCTGTTGTTGTAAGATATTGTAGAGATCGTTGAATTTGAAATTTCATAGAACAAACTGACTTTAGTTAGACAAAAATTACAAACAAGGAAGCACTGGACAGTTAATTCATAATAACGTAGGACTCATTAACAGTACGCATCCACGACTCAACTAGCCATTGGACCTAGGACATTCAGACCTGTAGATACTAACTCAGTGATATGGCGGTTAAGCGCTTAATGTAAGTCCTAAGTCCTAAGTTTAATCATTGGTAAGATCTTGGACGTACATTGTCGAAGAGTCCCATGCTAAGACGAAACAGATGTTATCCAGTGTTTTTTTATTATTTTTAATGGCTCTTCAATCAAGTTCACTCAGTGATGAGAAACTTTGAGAGTTTAAGATTCCAGTAAAATTCTTCAAGACTGCCATTAGATAATTTTAAGATTGAATAGTTGGTTTAAATTTACAAAACAGTACAACTGGTACATCAAATCAGTATTTTAAATCGAATGGGAAATTTCCCTTGAACCCAGAATTGATTTCATTATTTTTTGTACCCAAAACATACTAACCAGACCCATAAGTTCATGTTCATGATGATCAGTAACAATTGTGACTAAATTTTAAGTCTAATATAGCAGAATAGCAATTTAATACAGTTTTATGCACAATATCCAGAATCACATATTTATTATGAGCTAATTATCCTACTTTACTCTTCAAATATGTAAATGGAACAGGATATGAATCCATGAAAGTTGAGGACTTTAACCGATAAGTCACGATTCGACGATTATTTTCACACTTATAGACGAGATAATTTAGCGTGATATGAATGTACAAAATTTAGAGCTGAACAGGATAAACATTGTGAGATCATAGAATAGGCCATAACATTTGCCAAACTTTAAGGCCGATTAGTTTGTAGATGAGTCAATTTAGTATATGAACAATAGATGAAATCCTAGAAAGATTCTGTCCCAAATTACTACTGAATTGAGGTGACAGAAAATAAGAAAACAAGTGATAGGAATGTTGTATACTATCTCTTGAATCCAACCCAGTGGTATTTGATACTCTCAGCAGCACTAACAACTAATCGCAGATTTTGCGAAAAATATAGATCAGTATGGTATTTTTTATAACCAGCATTAAAATTCAAGTGATTACAAAATAACATTAAAATGAAGTATACATTATGCGACAACCGTAATATACCGATTGATAATTAACAAAATGTTCTATGGAAAAACTCATGAAATTTTACCGGAAAATTAAGCAGAAAACAACCTACCATCTTTGTGATCAAAATTGTAAATCTCGAGGCTAGAATTCTTTTCAAAGGGGCGTAATAAATCCCACAATTCTCCATTGACTTTAGCGATTACAGCGTGTTCAGCCAAAGTTTTACTAAAAACGTAATAAATTTATAACTAATAATGTAAAAACAGCTAGATATTATCAACATAGTCTGTCACAGACAATGTACATCGAACCAAGTCCCCATACCACATTAGAACAAGATGAAATGAAAGAAACAAAACAGATAGTAATAATGTAGTAGAAATGATAAAAAGAATTACTAAACCTTGGAGATATGTTCTGAAAAGACAGACTGGAAAAGTATGTAATGAAGAAAGAGTACTGGAGTTCGAGATTTAGAGAAGGATAAAGAGTCAATACATTTACGTAATTGTGACTGATGCTGAACCATGTCATACGAAGTCTCCAACTACTGATCACAGTTAATATGTGGACGCCAACCAGGTAGTGTGCGTTTACCAATATGACTCAGACCAACAGAAGTCAGTGACTGGATGAACTAATGTCATGTTTGTGTTCGACTTCCCCTGGTTTTTGTTGTGAAAGGCAGTTTCCAAAACCTGATACTGATATTGAATGTGCTACACGTTAACCCCCCAACTGACTACTTGAACGAGAACACAAGAGTGAGAAAGTGTATTGAGCTACCGAATCAAATGTACAAATACTCATTCATATATATACCCTTCTGTCTTTAGGAACTTGGCTCATTTCTTAGGCAGTGAAATGCACTTGTCCTTTAGGTGACATATGATTACCAACGATTGACCTTTTCGTTACGCTTCTGCTGACTAGCTCTCCTTATCAGTTTTCTTCCAGTCTAATACTGCACTATCAAGCATCTCTCGTAGAGGTAGGCGGTGGTTATGCATACGTAACATATACTTTATTAATGGGATTTAAATCTTCGCACTAGTGAATTTTATTGAATTTTATTCAAACTAATATCAAGAGCTTACCTAAAGAATCAAAACGATTTTGACTATTTTAAGAACTTTGGCAACGGTATAACATTTCCATCATTAACATCGATTCTGTGAAATAAATTGAATGTCATATTATACTTAGCCAACATGCTCTGTTTTGTTTCTTAGTTAGTCCAGCCTACACGCAATTATTTGTATAGAGCTTACTATTTCTGATGCCCGATTGTACCAGATTTTATATGGATTAAATAAAAATACTACAAAAAGTCTATTACTCGAATGAATTTATTACTAAGCATTTTATTCATCAACCATTCGCACCAAACATAACTCCGTCACGACGTCAATCATGCGCATTCCGGAGTATATTCTATTTGAATTGTAAAGTGTTTGTTTATAATTTGCATCATAACTAAGCGTCGTTCAACCATTAGAGATGATAAGAAATGAAAAATATGAGTCCTAATGCTCTTTTCACTGAATTGCCTAGTAGGTCATTTGCATACCATGGTTAGTGTCCAACTATGTTGAGGGGGTTCACCCATCGAAAAACTTGATAAGCCATAAGTGTAGACAAATAATAATGTATCACTTTATAATGCAGTACAGGAAAACAAAATATATTTTTACTCAAAGTATTTTCACAAGACTCTTACAGAGAATAGTGCTTCCATGGGTACGATGCGACAAGGGGAGAAGGAATTTTAAGCGCTCATCGTAAAGAAATTTAGAAAGACCCTTCACAAATTTTGTTCCCACAGGCTGAACATGCTCGAGTTAGTATCAATAATCAGACGTGGGCCAGCTGCTTGGATACAATACTCTAAGTGTGGGCTTACATAGGTAGGATATAAAATTCGAAAAATCTGGTCAAAGCATTTGAATGCTCGGCGAAATGACCATAACGCACAAAACTCTTTGACGGCTTTTACCTTGCAATTCGTAGTTGTTTTCTAGTCGTGACTTATTATTACTTCAAAGTCTTTATATTCCCCTATGCACGGAAGAGAGGCACCTGTCACATTCATTAGGAATACCACTAGAGATAAATTTATTTTGAGGAATATTGACACTTGATATGATATCAGAATTTGATTTTTCTGAAATATTTCCCTCAAGATTATGAAAATAGTTTCCAATGTTCTATCTACCTGTCTTTTACAACATTGTGTGTGTGTATATATATCTATGTAGTGGTTTTCTGAATAGAAAGATTGTGTTGTAATTTCGACTAAGTAAAC
>NC_031495.1:8104747-8126080 GCF_000237925.1 Schistosoma mansoni
ATGCATTATAGTCCGTAGAATGCAAGTAGGTTCACATAGATAACATAATAGGCTTTGCACCAAATAGATCAGTAACTACTGAATTAGAGCATGAATATCAAAAAATGGGGAAATTACGATTTTTTAAAGAATTAGATTACCTAATATTTTTAGCCACTTCCATTGGAGTAGTTTCCCAGGCTTTTCCATCCACGATGGTTCCATCTGGTAAAGTGATCTGAACAGGTGAACGTGGTTGTGAAGCAACGAAACCATCATATTCTCTTTTCAGTTTGTTCCATAACTCTTCACGATGTTTAATAAATTCAGGGGGAGGTGGTAATGACTTTTCGTTTAGAGCTACAGCTAAACCACACTGGTGATTACTGGCCTAAAAGTGAATAAATATGCATTATAGGAATACGCTTAATCTACAGATTTAAACTATAAAAACAACTAAACTGCACCTATTAGACAAAGGAATTTATGCTATATACTAATACGAAGAGACCAGATCAACTCTAATAAGACAGAAACTTAGCAACCGAATCCTGATTATTTCGACTGATTCGGAGACTACGAGTAAATTTGTGGTTCGAAGGCGACTGCAGACTGTATAGAAGTATGTCAGGAGAAATTTATTTCATTCAGACAATCATTTCCAGTAATACCATCTTCCGACGACAGGAAGGGGTCGAAGCTAGAAACAGTACACCTTATCTTGCCCCATGGATTTCCTTTGGAGACGGTAAAGCCTTAAAAGTTCAGAACTAGCCCATACAAAACCATTCGAAGAAAGGATGCGTGAGCAGCCTTAAGTAATCGCCCCTTGAGCACTGTGACGGAAATTCCAGGTTGCCGAAACCACTACCAACTCCGTTACCCTTTTGGATGCCTCAAAAAGTATCCTGCCATGGTATAGAGAACTATGAAGCAACAACCTCCGTCACACCTGTAACAGGAATTGACTAGTAGTGACAGTACCAAAAGGTATAAATTCGGCTAGACTCCGTAGACGCTGAACTTCGAGGTCAATAGACCGGATCCCGTAAGGATCGGTCGTGCACAGACCAAATCGCAACGCTACGGGTCATCGTTGAACAATCCATTGAATGGAACTCGTCACTATACATCAACTTCTTTGATTATGAGAAAGCATTTGACAGTGTGGATAGGAGAACACTATGGAAACTTCTTCGACACTATGGAGTACCTGAGAAAATTGTCAGCATCATACGGAATTCATACGATGGACTACAGTGCAAAGTCTTGCATGGAGGACAGCTGACAGACGCATTCCAAGTAAGGGCCGGAATCAAACAAGGCTGTTTACTCTCTCCTTTTCTCTCTCTTCTGGTGGTTGACTGGATTATGAAAACCTCTACATATCGAGAGAGGCACAGAATACAATGAACAACTTGGACGCAACTAGACGATTTGGGCTTTCTAGATGACCTAGCTCTTCTATCCTATACACACTAACGGATGCAAGTAAAGAATCAGTGCAGCAGTAGCCTCTGCATCGATAGTCCTCAACATACACAAGGGAAAAAGCAAGATCTTAAAGTAAGACACGGAGAACGCCAATCCAACCACACTTGATGGAGAAACGCTGGAACAGGTGGAAACTTTCACATACCTGGTCAGCATCATCGACACACAAGGAGGATCGGATGCAGACGTAAAGGCAAGGATTGGCAAAGCAAGGGTAGCATTCCCACATTAGAGGAACATATGGGACGCAAAACAACTGTCAACCAATATCAAAGTCAGAATCTTCAATACGAACATCAAGACAGTCCTACTTTACGGAGCTGGAACTTGGAGGACCGCCACAATCATCATCAAAAAGGTACAAGTGTTTCTAAACAACTGTCGACGTAAGATACCGAATATCCGTTGGCCGGATACCATCAACAATAGCCTACTGTGGGAGAGAATAAACCAGGTTTCAGACGAGGAGGAAATTAGAAAATGACGTTGAAAGTGGATAGGACATACATGACGGAAATCACCGAACTGCATCACGACGCAAGCCCTAACTTCGAATCCCGGAGGGAAACGAAAAAGAGGGAGGCCAAAAAACACTGTTGAGAACTGGAAGCAAACATGAAAAGGATAAATAACAACTGGAAGGAACTGGGAAGGATTGTCCAGGACAGAGTTGGATGAGAAATGCTGGTGAGCGGCTTACGCTCCTCCATGAGGGATAACAGACGTAAGCAAGTACGTTAGTTTGCTGCAGTTCTGAGGAGGGGTTAAAACCCCAAACAATTTCAAAACCGAAGGCTTACTCTGTTGATCAAACCTGCGTATCTGTGAGACCACTGTCATGAAATAAAACAGGGTGCTTCAGTCGAGCATTTTAATGAAATCAAATTGCAGAATCATCCGCCAAAGAAAAATGGTTCCGAAATCCCCAGAGAACATGACCCAAAGTTCGTCGAATACTGAGCACCATCTTACCAACATGTTTAATGTCTGATATTCATCTACAAAGAACTAATGCACATTTTGTGAAATCCCACACTGTGCCTCATAGTTAAGTTGCTTTATATCTAAAAGTAAATGTAAGACATATATATCAACTTAAATTCGAAACTAAACAAAGAACCAGAAATAGAAACCTGATAGCTGTCGGCGCTAGAAGAAACCCTCGATTAATCATGATGCCGGAGGTTAATCAACAAAAACAGTCAACATGAATACGAAGGCAAATGAAGACGACAAAACTTACAAAGACAAACCATCACGAGCAGTAATATAGGAATGAAACAATGCAACACTTGTAGAATAGCTGAAAAGCTCACTTATACATGGGTTAAACGTTGAAAATGTCCAGAACGACAGTGAAAGCTTTTTAACTAAACCAGCTAGGTCTCAGAACTGAGGAATAAAAAAGTTCCCAACTATGATTGTACTAGTTTTAATATCTCAACCGTACAGAACTTAAACCATTCCAACCTAAATATTATGCTTAACCCTACGAGTTGAATAATTTTAAAGCCAAAAAATCAAAACAATGAAATACCGTTGGGAATCTATGTAAGTCACCCAAGCAACCAATAGAGGGGACATTCCGTTAGAAAATAATGGGGAGTAGTGGGGAAACGCGCCAAAAAGTTTCCTTTTTCACGTGTTATGGGAAAAAGATGCAAAACTTCCCCCTTTTTGTCGTTGTCTACTTATCGCACAAATACAGTGCTGAGTCAATTCCCGAAATCCCTTGAGGGCCGATGCGGAAGAGAACTGGATTTACCTAACTCATAACTTACTGAGGGCATGAACGCAATAATAATATTGTAAGTTACAACACTGGAAACCAGATAAATAACAATCATTAATTAACGATTATCACACAACAATTAGTTCAGTGTTTGTACATTCCCTCCTTAAAAATGAGTCGGTGAGATAATATTAAGAGAGAGAAAACGAAGAGGAGTCGACACTATGACGTACCATCGTGTAGCGACTGAACCACCTGTTCAACACGAGATTAGCAGCCCGGGCTACTGACTTCAACAAGGTCATACGGTGATAACCTTGACCCCGGAAAGTGACAAAGCCCAATGTGCGAGAACTTGTAGAAAGCTTCCTCAAATTCGATGACGGTATCATATACAGGTTTTCTGTTGTCTAGAAACTCTAGAAATTTCATTAAAAATCTTTTTTCAAGATAACTCATTCTCAATTTCGTGCTGTACACTGCTTAGTAAGTGTTTTGTTGATTTTTTTCCATGATTTATACAGCTGCGTTTTCCAGGCCCGGAGCATTAAATGGCTCTCCAAAATAAAGAGCGTTGTAAGCGTTCGACGTTGGTGCTGAACCTTTTGGTTTTATTGAACATGAAAGGCCAGTGTAATTTCACTGAGCCCTAACTAAATCATCCGAGAGACTGAACCATTTCTTCGCTCAACAAAAGGTCACTGAACGTTCAGAAGCTTACTGAACATCAATAAAGGAAAGGATGACCGACTTAATTTACCCAGTTGCGCCCAGTAAACTGGCATATGTAATGGCGGCTGTACGACGGAATTCCCTAGTCTTTTCCTGCAACACATTGTCCTAGTAAGATTGTGCTGGGTCTATGAAGTCACTGAAGCGGCCCCAGTTTTCGGATATCAAGACAGCAATTCAGGTTAGATATCAACTCCTAGGTGTGACTTCGACGTCGGCGAAGTGGTCACAGCATTCCCGCCCAACTAGAGTAGACCCACTATCCACATGGGTCACTTACAGACAGGCCACACGTTTAGCGGTAGACTTGTTGGGATGTTTCACAGCCAATATATGTGAAAGAACCTTTCGAAAGATGCGGAAGTTTGTTAAATTCCTTAAAAATGGAAGAACACCTTGAATATGATATTTAGCGATTAAGGGTTAAATTTGGTAGGTTGTATCTAAAAAATACTTGAAAGAGTTCAAAAGGAGAATGCACAAGAAATTTCCACGTCGGAACATAGAATGAGAGTGAATCAACTAGGTGGCTTGTAGAAAAGGTGACAGAAGTTACGAAGTGAGTATTGAATGAAATAAATAAAGGACAGTGTCCAACGGAAGGAGCATTCGAAATGTTCGCAGGAGAAACCGAGAGAATCGGTCATTACAGCCGGCGATGCAGATCACTAATCTACTGGTACTACGGACACCTAATAAACCTAACGTCAAAAAACAGTGACAAAATATTCATAGTAGATAGCTTTTATTCAGAATATTTCGTTAAAAAATGAAAAAAGATATTTATCTCATCAGAAGTACTCTGGAAAACGCAATTCAGGAAGTATTTGAATACTCTTAAAGTACAGGATTAGTGAAAGGGGGCTAGGTTGAACGAGAATGTAATACTCGTCTCAATAAGACAACTTCAATAACTGAATAACTGTAGAGTAAAAGTAAATACACGCGCACACTCCAATCGAAATCAGAACAAGATTATTGGGGTAATAACGCTTCTAAACAAATATTACCACACAGTTATTCAACCAACAATTGTTCCCAAAATAACCAATCGAACGCTCCAAAAAATAAGTGTTATTCTATCCTTCCTGGATAGATCGAGTACAAAATGCGTTCCAAATGTTACTTTATAACATAGAGTGTTTCCACTTCCGGGAAAGTGCTCCAATTAACAACCAAAATGCACGACCCCAGTTCAATCAAGCAACACGGTCAAAGATGGAACGATCAGTATAGCAGCCGCCAGAACAATACCAATTAAAACAAATTAGATACAGTTCAAGAAGAAACATAGAAACTCACTGAAAGCGATAGAAGAACTGAGAAAACTATTATAAAAGTAAACGTTACAGTCTCAATCGGCACCAAAAAGTTAACAATATGTATAAATAAAGAAACCATTAAGAAGAAATCGCAAATGTATACATAGAGGGATTTTCACCTTCAAACTGGATCTTACACTCGAAGAATGATCCGGGTTATAATTCGGACGTTATAGCGTCTTATGGGCGGTTTAGTAGCATCATTCAGTTAAAAGACACGAACGGCAGAGAGCAAATAGCTAAATATTGTCTTACAAATGAATATGTGAAATCATAGTCTATGTCGGTATTAGTACATCAATCTATGCTACCAACATAATAAGCCTATTCCGCAACTTCATGTTTGCTACGATGTGACTACCAAATCTACCAGACCTTACGTGGGAGTCATATCATTGCATATATCGACTTGCCCTATAGTGAAGGTGACTAGTTGCAGCTGAAGAACACATTTGATCCGGGCAAGAGTAACATATTTTCTGCAAAAAGAAATGAGTTACATAGAGTGACTACGCCTGCATGGCCAAATCTTGCAATGCCTACCAAGTCTTGCGCTTTCACTATCTCTAACCTTTTCAATGGTGTTTAAAACTGAATGTCAATCTTCTTAATTAATATATGTTCAGCTTCAAAGATCGTGCAGTTAGGAACCAATAACACCATAAATATGTTTATATGACCGGGTGAGTCTTCGAACATTTTAGGCAAACAATGTTTAAACGAATGAAAGGGATAGGAGGACAGGCTGATACCCGTTTATCTGATTAAACCGGACCACCTCCATGATCAATCATTAACATATAAAATATAGGTGAATTACAAGCTGATAAAGTTTTAAGCCTTCGGTTTTGAAATTGTTTGGGGTTTTAACCCCTCCTCAGAACTGCAGCAAACTAACGTACTTGCTTACGTCTGTTATCCCTCATGGAGGAGCGTAAGCCGCTCACCAGCATTTCTCATCCAACTCTGTCCTGGACAATCCTTCCCAGTTCCTTCCAGTTGTTATTTATCCTTTTCATGTTTGCTTCCAGTTCTCAACAGTGTTTTTTGGCCTCCCTCTTTTTCGTTTCCCTCCGGGATTCGAAGTTAGGGCTTGCGTCGTGATGCAGTTCGGTGATTTCCGTCATGTATGTCCTATCCACTTTCAACGTCATTTTCTAATTTCCTCCTCGTCTGAAACCTGGTTTGTTCTCTCCCACAGTAGGCTATTGTTGATGGTATCCGGCCAACGGATATTCGGTATCTTACGTCGACAGTTGTTTAGAAACACTTGTACCTTTTTGATGATGATTGTGGCGGTCCTCCAAGTTCCAGCTCCGTAAAGTAGGACTGTCTTGATGTTCGTATTGAAGATTCTGACTTTGATATTGGTTGACAGTTGTTTTGCGTCCCATATGTTCCTCTAATGTGGGAATGCTACCCTTGCTTTGCCAATCCTTGCCTTTACGTCTGCATCCGATCCTCCTTGTGTGTCGATGATGCTGACCAGGTATGTGAAAGTTTCCACCTGTTCCAGCGTTTCTCCATCAAGTGTGGTTGGATTGGTGTTCTCCGTGTCTTACTTTAAGATCTTGCTTTTTCCCTTGTGTATGTTGAGGACTATCGATGCAGAGGCTACTGCTGCACTGATTCTTTACTTGCATCCGTTAGTGTGTATAGGATAGAAGAGCTAGGTCATCTAGAAAGCCCAAATCGTCTAGTTGCGTCCAAGTTGTTCATTGTATTCTGTGCCTCTCTCGATATGTAGAGGTTTTCATAATCCAGTCAACCACCAGAAGAGAGAGAAAAGGAGAGAGTAAACAGCCTTGTTTGATTCCGGCCCTTACTTGGAATGCGTCTGTCAGCTGTCCTCCATGCAAGACTTTGCACTGTAGTCCATCGTATGAATTCCGTATGATGCTGACAATTTTCTCAGGTACTCCATAGTGTCGAAGAAGTTTCCATAGTGTTCTCCTATCCACACTGTCAAATGCTTTCTCATAATCAAAGAAGTTGATGTATAGTGACGAGTTCCATTCAATGGATTGTTCAACGATGACCCGTAGCGTTGCGATTTGGTCTGTGCACGACCGATCCTTACGGGATCCGGTCTATTGACCTCGAAGTTCAGCGTCTACGGAGTCTAGCCGAATTTATACCTTTTGGTACTGTCACTACTAGTCAATTCCTGTTACAGGTGTGACGGAGGTTGTTGCTTCATAGTTCTCTATACCATGGCAGGATACTTTTTGAGGCATCCAAAAGGGTAACGGAGTTGGTAGTGGTTTCGGCAACCTGGAATTTCCGTCACAGTGCTCAAGGGGCGATTACTTAAGGCTGCTCACGCATCCTTTCTTCGAATGGTTTTGTATGGGCTAGTTCTGAACTTTTAAGGCTTTACCGTCTCCAAAGGAAATCCATGGGGCAAGATAAGGTGTACTGTTTCTAGCTTCGACCCCTTCCTGTCGTCGGAAGATGGTATTACTGGAAATGATTGTCTGAATGAAATAAATTTCTCCTGACATACTTCTATACAGTCTGCAGTCGCCTTCGAACCACAAATTTACTCGTAGTCTCCGAATCAGTCGAAATAATCAGGATTCGGTTGCTAAGTTTCTGTCTTATTAGAGTTGATCTGGTCTCTTCGTATTAGTATATAGCATAAATTCCTTTGTCTAATAGGTGCAGTTTAGTTGTTTTTATAGTTTAAATCTGTAGATTAAGCGTATTCCTATAATGCATATTTATTCACTTTTAGGCCAGTAATCACCAGTGTGGTTTAGCTGTAGCTCTAAACGAAAAGTCATTACCACCTCCCCCTGAATTTATTAAACATCGTGAAGAGTTATGGAACAAACTGAAAAGAGAATATGATGGTTTCGTTGCTTCACAACCACGTTCACCTGTTCAGATCACTTTACCAGATGGAACCATCGTGGATGGAAAAGCCTGGGAAACTACTCCAATGGAAGTGGCTAAAAATATTAGGTAATCTAATTCTTTAAAAAATCGTAATTTCCCCATTTTTTGATATTCATGCTCTAATTCAGTAGTTACTGATCTATTTGGTGCAAAGCCTATTATGTTATCTATGTGAACCTACTTGCATTCTACGGACTATAATGCATTGTCTCAAGAAGTAAACTTTCAAGTAATTAATCAGATTGGTACGAATTCCATTCTGTCTGTTAAGACTCAGGCAATCAAACATTACAGCAGCTCACAGATTATAGGTGTGGTTTTCATAAACTAGTATATATGGGTCTGTACATAGTTGTTAATTATTCATCACTGCTATTTCGACAACTACATCTTTAGGCAAGTTGAAGTTCAGCGAAATGCTGTGTTTTACTTGAAATGGTACGTACAATTAAGCTTCCACTACCAAACATCTGTTATATAGTTATTAAACGTAAAGCAAACTACATTTATTGCATCTAAATGTTCAGATCTGAAGAAGTTAATATATTTCAATGGAATTATTTTTACTGTACTACCAGTGTAGTGAACACTGACCATTAAATCGGGAAGCGATCACGAATTTATGTAAGCTTTTCAGATAATAGTGGATTATAAAATACATAGTGGGGTTAAGTAGGGATTCGGAGTTGATAATGCTCTAAAAATTCCTTTAGCTTGTTATTCAGATGTTCTAAGAAATCGGTTAGCGAAATAGTCACTAACAACTAAAGATTTGTTTAGCGATGGCTCCCAAATGCCATGGTACGGCCGGGAGTGGGGAAAGTCAGTTCTCCCTCTCGAAATGCTCTCATATGGCCACGCGTATAAAGCCTCTGCCAGGGAAGTCCTACTCATTGCCTTCTCGTGGCGGGGGTGTTGTTTACGAAATTGAGCCCTCACACAAATAAAATGAGATTTTTGCAGCGCATATATATATCTGGTGCCCCTTTGTACCAAGATTTATGTGCTTAATTAAATTAAAAAAGCGATGACTCCAAGGGTCAGCAGGATGTATCCCTTGTGAATGTAGGTGCTCAACATCCAAATGTAACTGTAATTTGTACTGATCCATCAACCTTGTAGTTCATTAAAATCACGAACCGATCTAGGTTAGGCAACCGTTGAAAACCTAGAAGCATTTCCAGAGTTCTAGTAAGAAGTTGTGACTGCTAATGCTGAACTTTCAGATATGAGAAAGGTACCTACCGAAGACAATGGTATTTGATTGCGAAATATCGTAAATCGACTGAGGTTAGACCTGTACCCTATTGAATCCGGGTTCAGTAGTATAAAGATTAAGGATTCACGCGCGAGACTGAAAGCCTTTGGTTTCCTTCTCAAATACGGGGTCGTGGATGTGTACTTTTGAAGAGTCCCGTGATAGAACGAAACTGCCATCCAGTGCTTGCTTGTTTTCATTAGCTGTCTGTCTTAGATCGGCACATGGTTTAAATGCAATTCAACTATCTTTACAACCCATACTGACAACTTTCAGCTTTACAAAAACTTCAGACCATAATATAACTGAATTTAATAGTCGTCTATCTTCATTTATATCCGTGTGTAGGAAAGCAGGATTCGAAGTTGAAGAAAGTGCCTATTAAGACAATAGCGTGGTATACTTCGCCTCTTATAATTGATTTCAGCTTTCAACTTTCTAAGTCCTGATAGTCTCAGAAGAGTATTCCTGCCAGAAAAAGTGCATTGTTGTGAATAAATCAGTTCTGAATATTAAAATTAAGTAACTGTCATTTATCATTTGTTTGTTGAAAGAGGCAAGTTTTTAAAAATTGTATGAAGTGAACTTGAGTTCTGGCTATCTCACCACTTAGTTTGAATCATGCAAATGCTTATTACACTATTTATGAAAACTCCATAAATTGTTACAAATGAGTAAACATTTGTACTTGATTGTCCTCCGATTCACCTGATTTAACTCTGTCTTTCAATAGTTCTCAATATCAACTGTTCTGTGGGTCTGTTTACAGCCATTACATTTGTAAGCGACTCGTCTCAAGACCTGAAGTCCGTGGGTTCGATTCTTAGGGTAGTCGACAGTGTACACTGCTCGGAAGTCCCACACTTGCATAAAACGGTTTCACATTATTTACTGCTCAGTGTTTTTCTGTCTAAAGTTTTGGTCTTATATAAACTACAAATTTCAGGACTATTTTACTTGTTATACCCATGGAAGCACTATTCTCTGTAAGAGTCTTGTGAAAATACTTTGAGTAAAAATATATTTTGTTTTCCTGTACTGCATTATAAAGTGATACATTATTATTTGTCTACACTTATGGCTTATCAAGTTTTTCGATGGGTGAACCCCCTCAACATAGTTGGACACTAACCATGGTATGCAAATGACCTACTAGGCAATTCAGTGAAAAGAGCATTAGGACTCATATTTTTCATTTCTTATCATCTCTAATGGTTGAACGACGCTTAGTTATGATGCAAATTATAAACAAACACTTTACAATTCAAATAGAATATACTCCGGAATGCGCATGATTGACGTCGTGACGGAGTTATGTTTGGTGCGAATGGTTGATGAATAAAATGCTTAGTAATAAATTCATTCGAGTAATAGACTTTTTGTAGTATTTTTATTTAATCCATATAAAATCTGGTACAATCGGGCATCAGAAATAGTAAGCTCTATACAAATAATTGCGTGTAGGCTGGACTAACTAAGAAACAAAACAGAGCATGTTGGCTAAGTATAATATGACATTCAATTTATTTCACAGAATCGATGTTAATGATGGAAATGTTATACCGTTGCCAAAGTTCTTAAAATAGTCAAAATCGTTTTGATTCTTTAGGTAAGCTCTTGATATTAGTTTGAATAAAATTCAATAAAATTCACTAGTGCGAAGATTTAAATCCCATTAATAAAGTATATGTTACGTATGCATAACCACCGCCTACCTCTACGAGAGATGCTTGATAGTGCAGTATTAGACTGGAAGAAAACTGATAAGGAGAGCTAGTCAGCAGAAGCGTAACGAAAAGGTCAATCGTTGGTAATCATATGTCACCTAAAGGACAAGTGCATTTCACTGCCTAAGAAATGAGCCAAGTTCCTAAAGACAGAAGGGTATATATATGAATGAGTATTTGTACATTTGATTCGGTAGCTCAATACACTTTCTCACTCTTGTGTTCTCGTTCAAGTAGTCAGTTGGGGGGTTAACGTGTAGCACATTCAATATCAGTATCAGGTTTTGGAAACTGCCTTTCACAACAAAAACCAGGGGAAGTCGAACACAAACATGACATTAGTTCATCCAGTCACTGACTTCTGTTGGTCTGAGTCATATTGGTAAACGCACACTACCTGGTTGGCGTCCACATATTAACTGTGATCAGTAGTTGGAGACTTCGTATGACATGGTTCAGCATCAGTCACAATTACGTAAATGTATTGACTCTTTATCCTTCTCTAAATCTCGAACTCCAGTACTCTTTCTTCATTACATACTTTTCCAGTCTGTCTTTTCAGAACATATCTCCAAGGTTTAGTAATTCTTTTTATCATTTCTACTACATTATTACTATCTGTTTTGTTTCTTTCATTTCATCTTGTTCTAATGTGGTATGGGGACTTGGTTCGATGTACATTGTCTGTGACAGACTATGTTGATAATATCTAGCTGTTTTTACATTATTAGTTATAAATTTATTACGTTTTTAGTAAAACTTTGGCTGAACACGCTGTAATCGCTAAAGTCAATGGAGAATTGTGGGATTTATTACGCCCCTTTGAAAAGAATTCTAGCCTCGAGATTTACAATTTTGATCACAAAGATGGTAGGTTGTTTTCTGTTTAATTTTCAATTAGTTACTGGATCGTTAGGTGTAATTCTGGCAAGTTTGTTTTTTGGCTGTCATCAAATACTTTGGTTGGTATGGTTGTATCAGTTGTATTTCATAATCATGCTGTTCTTTTGGCCGTAAAAATTCTATTGTCTAAAGATGAAGTTCTTACGCTTGATCTTAGTTTGGTAGTCCCCATCTCCCTTTTGTTTGATCGACCGCAAATCAGTTTGTCGTTATTGGGACTTGATATATTACTGAGTGTAAACCAAAATGCTCTGAGAGTTGGATATATCTTTATCGTCAAACTTTAGACTTCGTACTTTTGAATGTTTGTTGTCCGGTGATTGTTCAATTCGTTGTTATCGTACACAGTTGCATTTGTTTATGCTGAATGGTACAGATTGTGGTCGCCATATTTTTTTTCCTTTGCATTTAGTTACGGAAAAGCTGAACAAAATTAGCATTGTTAAGTTCTGGTACGCCCGTTCAACCACTGCAAGCGTACTTTAAAAATCCGACAGTTGTTAGACGAATGGTGTGACGGGAAGGATTCGCTGTGTAAATCAGTAGGTTAGGTGATCTATGTCGAATGATTAGAGGCTTACTCTAGTTAGACGGGACCAAAAGCTGATCAAAAGCTAACTTCGAGGTCACACCTCATGGTCAGCACCTAACGAGTTTTACCCCTTTTTCGCATCAAGGCAATATTGCTGCTTCGAAGACTGTATAGCACAAGGGACATAGTTACTGAAATATATTAATAAGGATGAGAGCAGAGAAGATAGTGAAACCACCACCGCATGGGCCAGTCGATGGCATCCGTTCAACTGATGCGTTTTGGTTATCCTTGATATTGACGTAGATCGATGATCTGTTTGGTATTCAGTGATCCAACTGCCCGATGATTTGGCTAGGGCTCAGTGACAGTTCACTGGCCCTACAGAGGAAAATCCTTCCAAAGTATCTAGTTGGATAGTGTTGTTCTTCGTTTGTTTTTTTCCTGATTTTTACTTTGGCTTGTACTCGGACCTCTTGTAACCACTTTTTATGTTCATCAGTCTTCCCTATCTAGGCTTTTGTAATTTGATTTCGGTCAAAGACTTAAGTTTATTGCTTAATTTTGTTGTCGCATATAGTCGGGCTATTGACAATAAGGCTGTGTTTGATCAAACTCAATGTCATGACGTGATTTGGTCAGTGACTGTTGGTCTTTGACCGTCTGCTGGAAAATACAACTCGAATCCTTGCAGATAGAATACTCTTATTGATTCTCAGGTACCAATTTTTTATTTTATGACCATTCTTTTTGCTGTTTAGCACGTTATCTTGTTCTAGAAAAATGTTTGGCTGTATATAACAGGCTGTACTGTTTATGGTTTCTGTACT
This sequence comes from Schistosoma mansoni, assembly GCF_000237925.1. NCBI lineage: Eukaryota > Metazoa > Platyhelminthes > Trematoda > Strigeidida > Schistosomatidae > Schistosoma > Schistosoma mansoni. The sequence goes on from NC_031495.1 coordinate 8,118,158, forward strand.
TTTGATAAAAGTCGTTTTCTTTCTGAAATGAGGACCGTTTAGAATGAGCGCGGAATTTGTGTTTTGGCATAATTTACTATGAGTCACTCTAAAACGCTTCGCACACTATACAGAGGAATGCACTTTGGCCTAATCAAATAAACGTCGGTTTGTTAGCTCCGAGTTCAAATGAAATCTGCGATTTCGGTCGTTACATGGATTCAAGAACACTACCAGTTTGGAGCATCGGGATCTGCACGAACTCCGTGAGCTAAAATGTTGATCATGATATTCAAATTGACACTAAAAGGGTAAAACACCACCATGGATACCAGCAAAGAACTGGGAAAACTAGGTCATCACTGCCGCAAGTCTTATGGTTTATTGGTTCTGCCGGCCATAAATAACTTAGTACACGAAAATGAGTCCCTTTGACTTGAGCTTTTGAACATCTATAATGGAGCTTTAAGGACCAACAGAACATGGCTATCACTGGTCTGACTACTTGGAGCCATTTGGATATTAAATATGTTAGTCTCATAGCATTATAGCGGACAACGCTACTGTTGCTGCTGCCATTACAATTTGTGAATAGTTTGGCTGTAAATTCTCTCAATACTATTCTCCATAGGTCACAACTACAAAAAGGTTTTATCAGAGTTAACATGAAACCTAGTCTTGATACCAGCCACATGTAACGTGCCAATAAGTTGGATCTTTAATTGACTGATTTTCTAAAGAGTAGAAATGTGTACATACAAATAAGTATTTATGCATATTCTTCTGTAGCCCAACAGATTTTTTCAAACACTATTGTCTTTCCGCTCAAGTAGTCAGTTTGGTGGTTAGTGTTTAGCACGTTGTTAATCAGTGTTAGATCCTGGGAACTGTGCACATATTATTATTGGAGATTACATATTACATATAGAACACTCATAGCTTACATCAAAGTTCCACCTCACAGTTAACACGTAACGTGGATTACCCTATCGTGTCATCTACCTACGGTGGCTGCTTTAACAACTCTAATGAACAAATACGAAGTTACTTATAAAAGCTTTAGGCAGAACCGCTGACACATGAGTATGTCAAAGCTCTGTCAGTCGTTAATCCGCCTTAGTTATATTTGACCTTCACGATGTTTGATGAACTTGTAGTGATATTTGACCTAATCACAATCCTCAAAGCTGAACATGAGATAACTAGGAAAATAGACTTTCCACATGTAACACTAAGAGAAAATCTATAATGGTGAACGTGAGAATGTTCATCCAATTCAATTCATCGGATGGTATGACCCGGCCTTTCAGGCGTAGTCATTCTTACGTAACATCTCCTTTAATCATATTAAATATATTGTTCTATTTCCAGCTTAAATATGTTCTACATCACATTTTGGTGATTGTTACGATAGGACGAAGCAGTGTAGACACTGGTGTAACTTCCATGTAAGATCTTGTAGATTAGGCAATCACATCATGACAATTCTACAATTTTAGGATTAGGTCTATTATTAGGGCAGTACTTTTAGCGAAGTAGACCACAATTCTACAAACTATTCAACGTTTAGGAGCCTCTCACGCAATGTAGGAAGGTTTCAGTTTAATGTCTGATCTTTCCGGGAATCAGTGAAATTTCACTTGCCCTACAATACTTTTATTTAGCGAAATCCGAAATGGCTTCAAGATAGCCACGTTTATTACACAGCGCGGAGAACAGTGGAGCGTATGTCGGCGCAAACATTTTACCATTTAAATATAATGCCCACAGAAAATAAGGAAGTAAACAATTCTAGCTTCTAGGTAAAATGTTTTTGTCTCAACATCAGGTTATTGGTTGACTACTAACCATTCACTTTTGGCTTCTCTTTAATCATGAGCGTGACACACAGTGAACTATTTATTCAAGCTTGAAGTTTTAGGTTCATGGTTGAAAATGACTGTTGTATACAGCATAGTTAGGGTATAAGGGTAAACAGGAGAGAGATTCTCAACTAGGATCGTGTGCAGTACACTAATTGCGAAGTGCAGAACCACCAAGGGTCCTGATCACATCAGAGCCCATTACCAGTGTCTAAAGTCTCATAGAGATTATTGGCCAAACACAAAGAGATGATAGATAAAAGAATAGTCCACTACAAATAAAAGGATCCGATATTCAGAATGGATCACGAAAATACAGAAAAACTTGACATTTTTGTTAGTTCCGAATCAAAGAGATACAGTTAACGACGAGCCTAACTCAAACAGACTCGTAAAAGTCTGCAAAATCAATAACCCTTTTTGTAACTCTTGATAATTGATAAAGAATAATTAAACAGTCACTTGATGAACGTTAGTGGCAGTAGCTCTGTTATGAGCTCTCCGGTGGTTCCAGGTGGGGCGCTTATTATCATTTCTCACGATGAAACAGTACCGAGACCACAAAATTATCTAGTAACTCCTCAAGTTTCTAATGGAACAACAGTCTTGACGTCTGTATATATTTAAAAACGATGTCGTTTGGGTCCTGTGCAGCCCCCAGAGAAACGTCAAGTGTCCTTTCCTATAAGAAAATTCAAAACACAATGGTTGGGTTGTATACTGTTCAGATGATCAGATCTATAAATATGAGTTGTATAAAATCACACAAAAGAATAGCATGACAAAACTACATAGTCTTTCGAGTTGTCCAGCAGGATTAACCAATATAAACTACAATACATCGGATTGGTGACTTGATAAAAGACAGGAAATTATTCTGCACTTTTAGGATAGGTCGAAATGATCGGTTTGAAGATCAGTAACCAGATCGAGGAAGATGAAGATAGCAGACTTCGAGGCTGGAGGTCAGGTGAAAGCAAAAACAACATAGTCTGCAAAAGCTGCGTGGTAAGGCAAAACGTCCAAAACACCGAAATTACAATTAGAATAGGCAATAACAGTTCTTGTTTAAAGCCAAGAAGTCGACGGGACGTGCCAACGAAAATGTCAAAAGGACAACCTTACGTTCAGAGCACAACAACGATTTTTCGTCACTGATGATTCATACCAGGAGAGATTTTTATAGGTAAGTATACACAAGTGCAGAAACGTACGAACTCGAAGGTTTAGTTTTTTCTGTCATTAGACCTTAAAGACTAACTGAGTGGGATTAAGCTACGTATTAACTTCGTCAACGGCTTGCCAAATCACTCTGGGAGGTATTCGCTTACTCATTAACCTAGGTCACCAACTCTTCATTTGAATGGACGTCACTTATCGACTAGAAAATAATTCAAGATTAACGGCTTAAAAAGTCATTTCACAACATCCACTAGTCCATCACCTGTAATATTGCTAGCTGCACTGGTTATTGTCAAATGTTGGTATTACCGTTCAAAAAGTTTGTAAGTAGTCAGCTGGATTAAACCACAATATTTATGTGGGGGATGCGTAGTCTTCTTACTTCAACTGTCGAATAAAAACCTTATTCATCAGGTCAACAGTAACATGTAGCTCTATTTGAAATCATCATTTGGTCATTTTTTGCAGATAAAATAGTGTGTTGTTAGTGGGTTGCTTTTTTGAAGGTGAGAATATCTTTACTTTATCTTCGCTCGTACTAATCTAGCCATTGTAATAAGCCAGGAAATGAAAACCAAAACTCAATATTCTTTCGAACTTGGCTACGAGTATTTAACAGTATGAGCGTTGGAAAGTTTTTTTACGAGGAATGGTTCTGGATAAATGCCGGCCGGCGCGGATCACCCAAATACTTTCAGAAGGTTAGAGCAACGATCCAAATATCATGGTCTCAAGAAAAATCTTTCCGGCATCATGACCTGGTTACGAAGGAGGAGAAATGGAACAGCACCCTACATAGTAAGAGTTTTAGTGGATCAAAATATATCAACTGCAAAAATAATGACAAAGTTATCACAAAAGAAAATTACTGTAATAGTGTACTAAATACAAAATGTGTACGCAAGAAAAATGTACTGATTATTATTCAAATTGTCAAGAACAGGTGTGTTCTAGTTTCTTTCGGTTTTCTAACCTACAATTTTAAGTAGTTGGTTATTCCAACTACCACTGCCATAATCCGAGATATGTATCTAGACCAAGCATATAATGAGGATATTACTGTGATCTGCAAACATTGACAACAAATATATTAGAGTTTGTTATCTATATAGTATCCCCTTTTCAATATTCAGTATGTACTTGATTGCAAACCTTGATGGGCATTTTTCGCTAACTAGGTAGATGAATGCTGTATATAAGAGCACGACATTCACTCTATTTAGCACTGTACTTAATTTTTTGTCGAGTGATTTGTGATGCGTCACAGCAGAGTACTCATAAAAGATAAAGTTATACTCCTGGTTAAAATTATGCTACTATATGACACATTCACCCACCTACTGAAAGTAAAATTACTCGAAAACACTATAAACTGCACTTTAAAGCTTTATAGGTAGCTCGAAGTAACGTTTTCAGATAATTTATCAACGTTTTGATCTTTAGTAAACTTTTTTGGGCCCCAGTTAGAGCATCAAAGCTTTATGTTTCCTGCTTCAAATGAGCAATGATGGTCCAGAGAGTGTCCAATAAAGAGTCACAGAACTAACAAGCCGTTGGGCCTTTACTTTCAGAAAGTAAAGACATTACTAACAAAGCTCATAAGCATAGAATCACAAGGACATGAATATAAAACGTAGATTTGCTGAAGTTCACAATTTTCTAAGAAAACGTCAGAGTTACCATGAAGCTAAAAATGGCTGAGTAGTCACGGGCTGTATGAGTTATTAAAGTCTATTGGTAAGCTAGGATGAATCATGTAATTGTGTAATAGTACTAGAGACTTCATAACTTAAAACAAGATCTCAGAAAAATTTACGAATGCTTCTTTTATTTGTTTATTTCACATACCTGCGTACCCACTTAGAGACAGTAGTGACCCACAGTTACTAAGCTCATAAGATTATAAAAGCAAAAAATTATATACCATCTGAAACCATTTCAATCATTGGAGCCTCCGTTTTACGACAGGAAGATGTAAAATCTATGCATTTTTTTCCGACACATTCTAAGGAAAACCAGATATGGATGAAAGCATACTTATGTGTGAAATAATGTAAGGTCCTACACTTCACTCTACAAAGCATGATTCTGAGACGTGTTAAGTCCTATTGAAAAATGGACAGTCGCGCGGTTTGGCGGTACGAACGATTGAGGCATGGCTCCCAAGGCTCCAGCGAAAAAACAGGAGAAGAGTGATAATCAAGTCAAGAAGACTCAGAGTAGCAAAAATGAACCCAAAAAATCACAAAAACCTTCAAAGTCACTTAAAGCCCTGAAAGGTGTGAAAGGTGGCAAAGTAGTGAAGGCAGGGAACAAAAGTTAGTTTACTTGTATTTTCTTGTCATGAACTTGTATTATTTCTCGCCTTATAAATGTCTTTTGTCCGATTACTAATTTATTATCTCTCACATCTTGTTATAAAGAGTCTGCAGCTTCTCTGAAGGCATTGAAAGCACAACGGGCCGTCACACTTGGTGCTCACACAAAAGGCAAGAAGAGGGTGATGTATACCACGCGATTTAGGCGACCTAAAACGTACAAACCTCCTCGTTGTCCAAAAGACAGAAGATTCCTGATCCCCAAAAGGAACAAGTAAGTGTGTCTTGTGGTTTTTATATTTTCAGACTTGATGCCTTTCGTATCATTCAACATCCGGTTACCACCGAAGCTGCAATGAAGAAAATTGAAGATAACGACACATTAGTGTTCATTGTTGACCGAAGAGCAAACAAACCAGCAATCAAGGCAGCTGTCCAAGAACTTTATAATATCAAAGTTGCGAAAGTCAACACGCTTAATTGCCCTAACAATGTTAAAAAAGCATATGTGAAGCTACCTCCTGATTTTGACGCTTTAGATGTTGCAAATAGAATCGGTATTATATAAGTTGTACAAAAAATACATGCCGGTGTCTCGGAATACTTGTGTGATTATAATGTTTTTTGATCAGGTGCATAGTACTTTTCCCGACATTATGGTCGCACCTCCTAACTCAGTAGTAAAAATCACTGGTTTCTGATTTCGTAAATCCACATAGTTTCTTTTCAGATTTGGCTCGAATAATCGATATCGTGTCTAGTCACAGTTTGCGATGGCACATTTTTCATCTTCACTCAAGTCAGTAGTACTAAGTGCTATTAGAAATCTTGTAAATTGATATTCATCAACGTAAAGAAAACCATGAAAAGGTGAAACAGCAGTCCAGGGCTACTCTTCGTTTAATGAGGTAGAATATTTCGGTAGTGGAACCTATCTCTCATTTCAAAAACTACACTAATTAAGAATCTCTCGAATTGAAAATCAACCTAACAGTATAGTTTTAAGAATTTTGTGATCAGTCAACCTGCTAGGCCATTGCATTTAGACGGAATGACGCTAATGATGGTTGGTAAAGCATTCGAATTTGCATTATCAGCCCACGATATGCGTGTGTCATATTTTATTTCAAACTGCTTTAGCTCTGTGTGCGAACGTATTTGCACGGTTATTAAGCAAGTGAATTAGATCAGTATAATAGTTACCCAATGAACTCTGAATGTGGTACATTTTTATTCCCTAATTAGATTCCCTTATTTCACTGGTCTTCAAACCATAACATTTTATTGGTTGTGTTCATGTATGGTTCACAAATCTGTTCAAATCCAAAAGACGGGTTTTCATTTAGTTTATAGTCAGTAGTTCAGTTTACTAGAATCACTAGTCTTAGGCGCGTAGGAAAAGTCGGTTCTGTAAGCGTTGACTTTTCTAACTGCTGGGCCTCTGAAGTCGGTTTGTTTTCTTATGCACACATGAAAATTGTTGTCTGTAGTAACATGAATATCGCTAGTACAACCGATAAACAGACTACATGTTGAAACACTTCTGTCATTATATCTAATGGTTCTCCTCAGGATGTGTCTCACATAATTCTGAAGGGGCTTGTGAATTTGGTTGACATCCACATAACGAAATAGTCCTGTAGTACACTAAATGTATTCAAGGATTGTATCAGCAGTTTTACTTCCAAACTTCATCCTTAAGACAATAAATATATTCCTAGTGATTGTGGTAGTGCATGACTGCAAACACCGACCAAGGTTCTGTTAGTTGTTAGTCAGCTACAACGTAGGACCAAGCGTATATATGCATCAGTTCGAGTTGCCACACCTCGTTAGCACAACAAAATGAACACCGAATTCATAGAAGTAGTTACTTCAATGGTAGTAATATATAAAAGAAAGGTTGCAAATAAGGATATAATACAGGAAGGAAGAATTAGTTCGTAGAAAGAAAGGTATAAAGTAATTCTAACCTCATGCTCTAAGGGAAGACAAAAAGTGTATACGCCTACACCATTGTGATCGATTCCGTGTCATGTCACTCAGACTCCAACCATTGGTTACGATAGTCGCATGGACCCCAACCAAGTAGTCTGCATCTAAAAATCTCCCGGACCACAAGTTAGTGGCTTCATAGACTGATGCCACGTTTTGGTTTGGACACCTCTAACTCTCTTCCAACCATTCCCAACACTAGTCAGCATTGCTAAGGCGAATGCTAGTGAGATTTTTCGTGATATTTTTGAAATCTCACTGAGTTCATTCAAGTGTAATACTGTAGTGTAATTTGTTCTCGGTTTTCGTTTAGTGTATTTCTGTTTTTGCTCCCGACTTAATTGACTTTTAGTTATGTATTCCATTAAAGGAAAAACTTCGTTAAGTTACTTATATCTACAGGTTAGTAAATCGTCTTTGTGTGTAATTATAGCTAGGGTGAAAGAAATGACATTAATTTGTTGAACAGATTAAAGCTAGTGGTTTCAAGAGATCATTCCTGTCTTTAACATTACAATCTATATTTTGACAGTAGCGAAACAAAATCTATTATTGAATAAATTCATTCAGTATTGTTTGTTTGAATC
>NC_031495.1:8126280-8211729 GCF_000237925.1 Schistosoma mansoni
ACTGCTAGCCACTATCCATCTCTGCTTACCATGCTTGTGAATTAAGGCTATATTGAGGCAATACGTACAGTATGCACATATGCCAATTAGAGATTGACCAGTTGCAGTCCTAACAAATCGATGGGAAGATTCAAACAAACAATACTGAATGAATTTAAACTTCACCCCATCGCACAAGCAAGTGGCTATCAGGACTCAGTGGCCGAGTGGATAACGGGATGGCGTTTGAAGCGAGGGTACTGGGTTCGAGTCCCAGAGTGAACATCAACTCTGAGATGCAGGTACATCAAGCTGACGAGTCCCAAATGGGATGAAATGCGCGTCCTGGATTCCAGTGATAGCCACTATCCATCTCTGCTTATTATTGAATAGCCGAAATAATTTCATTTCAAGATTCTTGCGTCTGTTTATATGAACGGTTGAGAATCTCAGTTTCCCGACTCTTTTAGGTAGACCCAGCCTAATTAATAACCCTCTTAAGTTGGATGTTTTATTCTGTTATATCCTAGTGAAGACATATGTACATGTAACTTCCGGGACCTATTAATGGACTATTATTCTATATATATTCCTATTATATAACTGTTCAGTAACTAGGTGATATATATCCATATTCCTCTCATCATAAGCTTCATTTTGATCTATAAACTATCATGCGATTTACTGTTTCCAAATTATGTTCAGTTCATTGATTACCGTCTCCTACGTTCACAGCCACATTTGGCTTGATCTTGTACAAATATAATTTTCTATTTTATGGTGCGATGCGGTCTGTCTGTCTGTCTGGTATATAAACCGAGTATGCTTGAAATAAATGATTCGCATAGCAGAAGCTGTAATTGGTGTTCTAGACTCAATTGGAAGGGCTAGGCGAACAAAGGACCAATAAGGACGCTAGACTGCTCATACCGGTCGAACGTCATTGATTTGGCACAGTGGTAAGATTGAATAAGTCGTATTTCGATCGGTGGATAATTCACGTGATAAAAATCCGGACATAAAATCATAACAAATTGTCTACGGCCTTTTTAAATTCATAACAGATTCCACACCGAAACTTTTGTGGAAATGTGCTTGTCGTGTGAAGATAGCAGAATTTTTTGAAACTAAGTGCTCAACCAAGTTGGAGCATTTTTAAACAAAAGGTGAACTTGTCATCAACCTTATTAAGAACCTATACGTGTGTAGCAATTATCAAGATATATGCATGTTATTTGTTATCAAAACTATTAGTTTTTTTTATTGTTTCTAGTTAATGCAAAACATGACAGTGAGTTGGGTTTATACATTGATCATGTCTTCACTCTCTGCTAAAATCGTGAACATCAAAAATATTGCAGGTCAGAGACGGCTGTACTTTTGGACATCAGAGTCATCTTTGTTTCGTATGGTGAAACATATATATTGGATAAAAGTGATCGGGTGCTTGACCTCCTGTTAATTTAGGTTGGCCTATATCAACTTGTTGATATCAGCCCCCTTTGGAATATAGTGTCGATTTGCTATATGAAAGTTTAGTCGAAATTCAAACATTTATTCTAGTAGTAGTGATATCCACATGCATATTTGGGCTGTCGGTGTCTGGCTGCTGTATCAGTCAGTTATAATAAACACCGGACCTACCATTAATATGTACCGACAAAAGTTACTACATATCACTCCAATGAGACGAAATCATCAAGGTGCCTGACAGAGGAATTGCAATGATATTAATAAATCTATGAGATTAGGAGAAAGATACTAGCCGATATTCAGTGACCAGTAATTATGCTCTGTCTTATTGTCTGCGGCATGATTTAAGAAAAGGTAAACAGAAACAGACTATCGAAATTACAAAGCAAAGTTTCCTTCTGGAGCTATAAAAATAATTTAAATAAAGTGATCAATAGTAATATAGCGATTGTTAATTATTGATTGGTTCTTTAGAATTAGTATGTTCGTCATTCTGTTGATATAAGATTAGGTAAGCATTTCTGATGTTGATTAATGTATTTACTGGGTAGTATAAGTAATATGCTCTTTAACTTTCATACATCTGGATCGTTTTTATAAACATCAACAAGCCACCTAACCATTTATCATTTTTATATTAAATCTCAAGATGAAAGAACTGTTTTATTTTGTCTTAGGACATTAGTCTTGATGTGTTTCTATTTGTAAAACGGGAAAATAATCCCCACAACACTTCTATTTTGAGAAATTATGTATCATAGTCTGTCCAGCGAATACGCTAATGACTCAACATCAAATTTTAAACAAAACTTGTGAAAAATATTCGGAAAAGTCACGGAACGTTAATGGCTGTTTATAGAAGCAAAGTACTGAAAAATAGCTCTTTAAGTAGATCTACAGCTCCCAAAAAGGTCATGAAGACTACAACCTAGGTGCATCACACCAGTATCTCTGTACATTCAACATTGATTACTACAAGTTTCTGATTAATGATTGAGTAGTTACATTTGTTCGGACTCCTTAGTCATTGACCGTAGCTCCCTGGGATTTCTCGTGTGAGAAATTCAAGGTGGTCGCTTAGAGTAAGCTCCGGGACAATATGAAGACTATAAAATGTAGAATGACAATGTTGCCCGAAGAGCTCAATTGATAGAGACTTCTCGGGACGTTTTGGAGAATAAAAGCTTTGATGAAACAAAGGGCAAGCATTATGAAGACAGTATAACTGACTCACCTAAATCCCCGTTAGCTTAAGTTATATGGTGGTTGACCGCATATTTATTAAACAGAGCAATAGCAAAGCCATCGGTTTGATAAGAGAATTTTTCCATTACACCAAAGGTATTCAATAGTTATTTTTCTTACACAATGGTCATAGGTAAGTCAACTCCGTAGCCATTACACAATAATAGTGGCCTACAGCACTACAGAATTTTGAAAATACTCTTCATGAATGCCAGATGAATGAAAAAAAGAAGCCGATTGGGTCATTCAGCAAAATAAAAGCAGTTCAATGAGGAAATTTTTTCTCTCTACAATCCTATATATTACAGCTGTATAGTCATTTTTAACAGAGCAGCTTGTAATAAGACATACGTGTTGTGTTTCTAGCAAGCTTATCAAAAAATTTCAATTATCTCGAGTATAATCTTCATGGAGGTTTTAAGGCTAACGCAACGTTAAAGTGGAGATAATATCTCGAAAAATTGTAACCACAAACACTATCACACCGCCGTCGGAAAACAAAATCAGTGGTCCGTATTTTATATTATTCGCAGTTTGTAATCTAAGCATAAAAATCCAAACATAACGTCTACTACCTGTATACTTCCCTCATAAGAATTTGTCAGAATAGTTCTTATAATTCGATTGGTATAGCAATGAAGCCCTACGGCTTATGACATTCTGACATGTTTATGCGCCTTTCTGAACACATTCAAAGGAGGATTCACAAAATAGAAGAACGTGATAGTTTTTACAGAATTATTGTACTTCAAATTGAAACATTACTCGATAGTATGGAGGGGCAAATACTAATAATTCCAGAAAAAGTCCTAAACGAACAGCAAGAAGAAATCTAGGAGATAAAAGATGGACTTTGTAGCCTTAATAATAGATTCGAAAAGAACAATAATTATTATGCAAATTGTTCTGTTACCATATATTAATTAATTCTTATACTTTTACTTGCTTCTTCCTCACTTTGTAAACGTGCGTATCGCCCTTTGAGACTGTATTTCCGAAATGTGGCAATTAATTCGTTCTGGTTAATAATTCTGAACAGAAGTATACACTATTTCCTGACTCATATAATGTGCTGTAATCTTATCTGATAGGAAGTTGGAGGTAGTCGTCAGGATACTTTGAATATAAGTTTTGTGCTAGTTAGGAATGCTACTACTCGGTGAGTAATCAGTTGTAAACATGTCATATATGTGGGTCAGCCGCGGCCTGTATGCCTCGGTGATAACGTCTCAAACTGTGAAGCTGGCTGACACAGGTTCTTATGCTACAGGGAACACTATTTCCCGTAAGACTGCTGAAAAGTTTCACAAAATCAATGTCCAGGATTTCCTGTTTACTACGTCCAACCATCTAACATCATTTTACTGCTTGCAATTTCAAGTCACTTAGACTAGCAGCCGCATTGCAACTTGATCGATAGGATTCGACCGACACTAAAGAATGACTTGAGAACATGGAACTGGTTACCATTTAGTGGTCAATCATTTGGAATATTTTGTTTATTCACTTATCTCATTTTCTTTTCGATTGTGCTCTTGACTACATAACTGACTCCTAAGCACTTCACAGTTCGATGATTTTAGTTTCCAACTTTTTATTTTGTTTCCCGTCAATATAAACATACTTTTAAGCATATGATGTCTTGTTTATTGGTTTCGATTATTTTACATGGAAATTAGTCGTTATATTTTAGAATTCGTTCATCGACATAACATTCATATTAACCTGAAATAAGTATTTATGGCCTTTATTATTATTGTTGTTATTATTATTATTATCAATCTTGTTTTTATAACGATTGTTATGATGTCCAAGATGTAGGCTCCAACGGTCAAGTCTTAATTGATTGGAGACTAATTAACCTACAAAAGTGATTTCATCCAGTCGCTTATGACGCCTTATCATGTTTGCTTTGAGTTAGTATTCCGAATAAAGGGATATCATTTTTCTATATAAACATTTTTTATTCTGACTGATGGTTTTGTCTTTTGTCTCAAATTATTCTAAAGCGCATTTGTCAATATTACGGTTTGGTGATTAGTCGCCATTTGACTACACTTCCCTTCGTATCACTGCATACCTACCTATTGATTAGCATCCATTTAAACAGTTGAAAAATTCGCTCATCAAATCATCAACTCCTCTATAAAAATAATCTGTGCTTGTAAGAACTTTATTTGGCTTCTTTCTTTACCATTCTATTTTCTGAACTCTTTTTCTTAACTAATCAGTACGTGATTTAGACTATGAGATTTCCGCAATCTTCACAAAAACCTCTTTACTAGTAATTATTATGTGTTCATTAGTGACTAGCTTCAAGATGCAATTCTCGCAGTTCTAGTGAGAAACTATGACCAGTGGAGTTCAGCTAGGTTGCGCACTATCATGAGTTGATTAGAGTTGAAGATAATACTGTTGTATTCTTACTCAATGGTTTAGAGGCTAATTGTTTACGTATAAATTAGAGGTCCTAAGTTTAATCCCTGACGGTGGGTTTGTGAATGCGCACTGCTGCGGAATCCCATTATAGGATGAAATAGTTGTCTAGGGCCTCCAGATTTTCATTGATGAGATATGTAAGAATGATCCGTGATGTAAACCACGAAAATATTACAATCTCTACAAACGTTCGTATACTAATTATCACTCAATTGAAACATTTATAAACAATGTTACACATTTTTAAAATTTTATTATATAAGTTCATTGTAGTTTAAAATGAAAATAGTTGAAGAGCAAACAGAAATAGACGCTCTTGTTAAATTAAAAGGTGGACCAGAAGAAAATCTGTCATGGGATCCAGAGGTGAGTCATATATTAATCAAAATATATAGATTTTTATTTGAGACTGGGATCTTAAGGTGTCGCTTTCGTGCTAGGAAACACTCGTCAGTAAGACATGTCTACAATCCTATGGAAATTGATGCTCTTCACCGAATTCAAACCTGTTTCACCCAGCGTCCTACAGTAAAAGACATTAACTTTGAGCTCATTGGATCACAACATCCTAACCCATCAATTCCGATGACACAAAATCAACATAGGGCACTGGATATCGAGTCAATTGTACTAAATAGTATATTACAACTAGATTGGTAGAATTTAATCAGTACTAAGAATGAGATAAACACCTTACTGATTACTACTCAGCGATCAGTCAGTATAAATCTTAGTGCAAAACTAGACAGTCACTAATTCCTATTAATAAATGAATTATAAAGACAATTCCTTTCATTGATTGCAAATTTTTACTCCTTATCTAAATTGTTTATCTAACAAGTATTAGTAATTTAACATCATCTTAGTAACAAAACCTTAACTATTTATATGGAATTCACTTAGTATTCTTTGTTTGAATCTTCCCATTGATGTTTAGGACTGCAACTGGTCAGTCTCTTATTGGCATATGTGCATACTGTGCTTATTGCCTCGATATAGCCTTAATTCAGTGGATTCCACTGTTAGCCACTATCCATCTTTGCTGATTATTTATATGGAGTTCAAATAAATTATCTGTACTTTTAATAATTGAGTTTAATTCGAAACGCTTTTTATGTTCATCAATTGTATTGTACCCAGAACATTCGATCACTTTTTAGTGTATGTGGATTGTATCTTCAAGTGGAATTCTCAATAAAGATTGTACTTCAAGCCCTTACTTATAGTATATATTTGTGTTCTTCATCCAGGATATCAGGTTGCCCTAGACTGAGCATATTCATAACAAACACTTGTGGATAATTCCAGACTATTTATTCAGTTTGTTTTCTACTGATTTTTGTCTCTATACTTTTTTTATTTCAATGTTATTAAGTTCTCTAAGTTAGATCGTTGAATTGCTAAGTTTTCATTGTCGTCCTGGACAACATTGTCAGTGCTTACTCTATGTAGAAGTGAGGATTTATAGAAGTATGACATTCAAATCGGTCAGCAGTCAATAGACGCATAGATTTAAATCCGACCTACAAACTCATTCGGAAAAGGCACAGAAATAACCTAATCGAAGGTTACCAAAATAAAATAGTCACCTTGACTACAAAGACAGTTGAAGATAATGAAACCCAGAAGGATAACCAGTCACACACAACTCTAACAGAACAAACTGATTTAAAACTCGTGGAATAATTAAGAAGTTTACTTCTACATAAAGTAAGCGCTGATAATGTTGTCTATAATGAGAATATAAGCTTCACAATAAAACCATCTAGCTCAGGGAACACAAAAACATTCAAAGGACGTACCTGAAGTAAAAAGTTTCATTAATTCAAACTTCTCTATTCTTTTTTTTCATTTAGCCAACATTACCCATAATACCAATGGTTAGATCCCAATCATGGGAATTAAGTACACTTATATTTGACACATGTTTCTATATTATTCTTACAATTATTATATTAGGAAAAGTTGTAATTATCTATCGAAAATTTTATAAACTTTGTAATTATCTATTAAGAAGATTGATTTTCATTGATACAACCAGTTCAATGGGACCAGAGGATTGGAATAAAACACATATTCATAATTATACATCGAATACAGTAGAATATATTCAACAATCACCTGAAACATATAAGCTTTTCATTGAAGATTATAAAGAATTATTGAAGATCTTAAATTTTATTGATGAATATAGTCGTGAATAATGAATGGTTAACAATAGCCGAAACAATTTTTGGCAATATAAACTTAAAAAGAAATTTGTTCCATGCCTCTCTTGGTACATTTTACAAAGAAGTATCTTCCAAGTTGTAGTATTGATTACCTTAGATCTTGATTATTATTCTCATTACTGGTCATAATTTTTAACTGAAGTTACCATTTAATACCGTAACAGAAGTTTTGTGTATGTGTGTATATCTTTGATGTGCAAATCGATGAGATGTCTGGAATTGCCATAGGAGTAAATCCCTTAATGAGATGTAAATATGTGAGGGTTCATATCTAGACTGAAGATATGTTGAGTCCCAAGGGATTTGCAGGATAATGAACGTAAGGAATTCAGGGGAATAGATGCTCACAACAGTGAGCAATGATAAAGGCATGAGATTAAGACAATTTGACAATGGAGACTTATAGTGAAGATTTCGAGGTCCAATCATTAGGGTTACATGTTACTCATCGTATCAGATAATAAAGTAACCCATATGGGCATAAGGTCTATAGGCTAAGGTTATCCGCAATATTTTCCATGTTCGATAAGTATGTATCCAACACTTTCAGGCATCTTTTTTGTTCAATTGGTGAGTGATTGGTGCATATCAGAGTTGATTCTTTATCAAAGATTTCATCGCAAGTGGTAGCTTACCTTATGTGAAAAGTAGAATTAAGAGAATTGGATTTGATATATTTGCTAGTAATTCCCAGGACTGTTTAGTACGTACTCTAGTAGTTACAAATGAACCAATATTCAAGCCAGAAATAATACAATAGACAGACTTGTAGGTATTTTATTTGAAATTGGATGCGTAAGAATGAACAAAACAATTACCAATTAGCACAAACACAACATTTGTCACAGCCTAAGTAAAGATTCGGATTTCTGTCATTTATTGTACGTCTTTTCCCCAGGCTCATCTGATGTCTGTCCGACTCTGTACTGGATACGGATTTCGTATTATCTATATTATAAGCATCAGGATTTACGACGAAAATTGGAATAGAACTACCTGGTTCCTGGAATCGTATTTAGTTTACATGTCGGTTGTGTTAGCTTAAATCGCTATCTAGAATTCGCACCATAAATTTTCTAATATTGTTTACTTGAATCCCTATAGATGGTCGAAAATCATCCCCATGATAATAAGTAGCTTCTGTAGACTCTTAACATCTTACATTTAAGTGAAGAATCCTTCTTTCCAATAGTTTAGTTGGAATCTTTTCTGTTACAGGGTGCTTAGCATTTATATAGTGTATTAGGAATGTGCCCACTTACCTCTCCAGTTCATCAGACATTGTAGCATCAATCAAATTAATAGCAGTCTTCAACGACTTGACAAAATTGCCTGCCCGAATATTGGAACAATATTGGACCAGGAGCAGTGAACAGATGTTTCCACTCTATACCATTCAACGACGTAGTAACTATATCTTCAATGGAATGTGAGCCGTTACTATAGAGAACCCTTCCGTCTAAATACTTTCCTCAATGTCTGGAGAAGTCATATAAACTACTTCAAGGCAATTAAAAATGAAGAGAGATAATCTGTCAAGACAATTGTTCTATAATGATAACACTGTTTATAATAAGTCCTAGAAGAATTTTATCATATACATAATATACTACTGTATTAGACGAGTAGTCGCGATATCTTAGCGTTAATGAGTAATGCTCGATTTTTAACGATTTATTCATCTGCTCCCATAGTGTGGAAACTACGGAATAAATATGTTCCATACTGAAATGAAGTAAATTCTGGACGAAAAGCATATGTATTTGAAGAAGGTTGTATTTCGCACTCGCATCCAATTATCGAAATATATATATAGTTTGAATCTGGCAACATCAACAGTATACTATCAGTCTTACTTATGTGATTGTGTTCTCACTACAAGTTATCCATTGTTATTCAGTGGTCTAGAAATTAGGTCTTCGAAGGCAGGACTGAAGTTCCTGGGTTCGACTCCTTGTAGTGGGGTTGTAGATGTGTATCGCTAAAAAGTTCCATACTAAGACGAAAGAGACGTTCATTTCTAGGTTTCCAATAGTTGAGATGGATAGGTCACACTTATTGGAAATCACCCACTTTCATCACAAGGCATTCCACCACTCAGGATCCCAAAGTAAAAGGTGATGGCCAAAGAATATGTTGCGCAGGGAATCAAAGGCAGACATGAAAAAGAATGAATAGAGTTTAGTAACAAATGTAAAGAAGAGCCCAGTACATAGTAGGTTGGAGATTCCTGGTCTGTGACCCATGCTTTACAAAAAAGTAGATAGTTTTGTAGATAAATAGAGTAAAGGGGATGAGGTCTGTGGTTTGAATAAATAATAACACTAGTGTTATTAAGAGTTAAACTGTAGGAGTTTGTTAGTTGAAAATTGTTGTCTAAAGGAATTCGAGGAGACTACTTTTCTGCTCACATATTACATAATTTATAAATTTAAATGAAATAGTGGTAATATTTTCTGCTCACTAGTTTAAGCCTTCATCAGGGATGTGAAACTTATCGTTCAATTTTTACCTATTTCCACCTACGAAGATTTATAAAACGATCAAATCTGTAGAAAATTCACTCATTTTTAAACTAAATGAAAATCCTAGCTGTGCCTTTCAAATAACGTTCGATATTCAAAATGTCAGACTTCAACAAAGCAGCTAACTATTCATCTAAACAACATAAAACTATCCTATGGGTAAAAGTACCAATCTAAAATTCGGATTTATGACTAGACTGAATCTCACAGAAGTTTATCATCTTTTATTTAACTATTTTACTCTACTTCTAATCATTCGTTTAGTGGAGAAACAACTATCAGGAAGAACCGTCACTAAGTAAAGCTTTTTCGCCAAATATGCTACTTTTGTCGGAATCAGTGTAACAACATGATTATTGATAAATCAAAAGTCCGATATCCAAAACCACAGAGTTTGTTTGAATAAAAAACACGGACAGTGAATGAGATTACAAAATACTTATTAACTGAAAACTATATATTTCAATATGCGTTCGCTATTGCGACGATTATCTAGACTCAAACTCTTCATCAGGGATTGGCATGTTAATGTTATATTGTGGAACATGGGACGATGTCCCACGCACTCTAATTTCAGATTTTATCGCTGTTTCCATCAGAGAAAGCGAAAACAAATTTGTTCTCGGCTGTAGCCTGAATGTCTCTAATAAAAACACTGTTTTAGACCTAATCATGCTGAATATTGGTGATAATGAAATCTAGACACTTGAAAGAGATACGCTCTGGTGTAAACGTTATATAAGACATCGACAATCAGAGTCCTTATGTAACTTGGAACTAATATATAATAATTTCTAATTAGGTCCAAGGGACAACCATGTTACCTTTATGCAAAATTTTTATTCTGTAATTGATCTGTCCAATTCTAAATAATTAGTGTACCTGTTCTGTCAATCTCCAAAAGTTTTGAAGTGAAGCAATATACATTATCATCGTTCTGTACTCGATATAATATAGAAAATGTGATGAGTTTTACTGAAAATTATACAGTGATTAGGATAAGATCAGAAGTTTTCGCAGTCAACAATTATACTGTGATATACGACTGATACAAAATCTATACAAAGTAGAGAGTGGTTGTTATTTATTTACGAACTGCTGAATGATTTCTTTCATAAATAAAATCAACCTTTATGTACTCAAAAAGGGTTGATAACTAAAATATCCTTGGTTTGTGGACAGAGATACTCACGTTGCCAAAAAGTGATCAGAAAGCATATAACAAACCTAGGTAAGTAGTAGGTGAAGTGGGGTTCGAACCTGAGACTAAGTACCCGAAAGTCAAATAACCCAATCACCAGGCTACCGCTGAAGTAGTTAGTGGTATCTATTTTAAATTTTAGTAGAAATACATCTATTAAAAGTTCAAGTAACGCCACTTTCAACTTCATTAGTTTGTAAAATGAAAAAGTGTATTATATGAGTCAAAATAGAACAGTGGATTTTCAGTCAACACTATGAAGAGGTTACAAATGTCAACTAGAAAGTATGTTATCATATATTTGTAAAAAAAAGTAAATATATGAATAATAATTATGTTTACAACTAACTAACTATTCCTTTGTTGCTCAAGGAGTTAACGAGCGTCATCGTAAGTTTTTCATTAATTTCACTGATTCAAGTGATACATTATCAAAACAATAGTTGGTTTTAATTTTCTATTTTTGTTTTTTCGTCAGGAGATATGAACGTATGATTCTTATTTATCATACCAAGGAGAAAACTTCTTCATTATATTTAAATGAATTAGTTAATGAAGATATTTATTCAGTGCCTTTATGGATTTGAATCATCTCATGAAGTATAGTCGTATCAGATTATATGTTGTTCATAACTTCTTTTTTAGCAGTCTGTCAGTAAAGTTACACTCATCTGATATATCAAAGCCAAATTCGTTTCCAAAGTCTGTGATACCATAATCCAATTAGTAGAACTATCAATATAAGTAAAAAATAATTCACAGTGTTTAAACTATATCATTATTTTTTGTTGAAATCATGAGTCACTTCAAGCTAGACCACCATGTAAAACTTGGAAGCATTGGACGGCCGTTTCGTCCTATTGTGGGACCCTTCAGAAGTGAGCATCCACGATCTCGCCTCGTGAGATTCGAACCCAGGACCTATCAGTCCCATAATAGGACGAAACGGCCGTCCAGTGCTTCCAGGTTTTTCATGATGTTCTAGCTTCAACTGACTCATGATTTCGACTATAAAATTACTAAAATCTCCACAAAAGCCCCTTTCTGATATATCATAATTGTTTGTAGAAATACACAATCTGCTTGTAAAGTGAACTTCACTCTTTTAAAATCCTAATTCTTGGCTAAATCATAAACATCAGTAGAGTAAACTTGTCTGTATGTGTTTATGCATAGAGGAACCATAATTTACTGGTAAATTATATTTTAACAAAACAAAATTGATATTTCTAAGTTAGACAGAAGTACTTTTATTTTTCGTTTGTCTACATCAGTAAGATAAAAATGTTATATGTAGTCTTAAATTATGTAATTGGATGCATATTTAGTTACCTAGACCCTAATAACGATTACAGTTCATCAATATTTGTTCATTTCAATTACTCATGTGATACACTAGTATTTATCATACGCAATAAAACTCATTTGGATTTATACTAAGCATTATTATCATATTGTAATTTCTATATGAAAAAGTTTAAAGTTCAGCCTATGGTTTATGTTCAGCCTGAAGGTTTATTTTGAGATGGGGGAATGTGAAGAGCACCTTACATGAAATAACTTGGAAGAGAAAAGAACAGGAGAAAAAGCGACCCGAAAACTCAACAAGCATACGAAATTTATTCACACTTAATAGTGAAACCAATCAACAACAATTTATGATACCACAGCAGTGGGACCAAAACAATTTGATAATCAAGACGAGAAGTTGTTAAAGTAAATATTTGGTCTATGAAGATTACATCGAAACCAGCTAACCATGAATTTGTTAGAATGGTGTTGTGCGGATTGTTGAACTTTACTGAAATCACAAACCAATCCTACTTAGATAACTAGTTAAAACCTGGAAGCACTGAACAACCTCCTTGTCTTGACGCAGTACTCTTCAGAAAGGTTTATCCACAACCCCACCACAGGGGATCGGACATGGAACCTTCAGCTCCGCACAAGTGCACGCTTAGTCTCTAGACTACTGAGCCGAGATCTTATTGTGTCTAAGTTTGAAATTCAGTTAATTAATGATATTTCACAAGCATCTTTCATTGTCCTCGGTGATTACGTTCCTCACCCATGTCACGGTTGAACTCTACTTCCAAGAAGTTCTATACTAGGACGAAACAGTAGTTCAGTGTTTCTAGCTTTTCAAATGTTGCCCGACTTAGACAGAAATTAGTCAACAGTTAATTGTAAAGAAATATTACCTCTTAAACCAAAAGTATATATAGGCGGTTGTACCGAGGAATTGATCTTCAAAGTATGAAAATTCTTGTTATATTAGAACGTTTTAGAAGCTGATCACTGTGATAAAAATATTAACACAAATCTGATCTATTAGTAAATCTTGAAAATTTGGCAAACAACTCCAAAAGTAACTTATTTAATAATCGGAATTTTTCAATTAAACCGATTTTCCAAAACCAATAATAAACATAATCACTGGAACTAACTAATCAATATCTTAAATCATCACAACACAGGCCTATTAAACTAATTGTAAGAAAATTCACACAGCTTTATTTTCAAATCTTAGTTAATACTGTTGTCTAAATGGAATATGTAAAAGCTTTCTTATTATCGAAGTATTCAATTCAGTGAATTTATCATTATCAGAATGGACACGAAGATACGAAACTAGTAGTAGTTCATTAGCTTGTTTCAAATACACGTAAATGTTAGTGTGTAATGCAGTCGAGCTGTGTTTATGAATACCACATTCAACAAGTATCATTTATGAAAGTTGGGAAAGATTTTAACTGCTATTTCATTAAATCATTGACTAACTGTATGTAACTGATTAGCTGAGTTATTTAGACTCAACATGGACAATCGAGACACACTTGTTCGAGACCGAATGTTGTATTCAATGGATTGGTTTTTAAGGAAATTTCAAGAAAAGACAACCGGATTTCAAATCTGAACGATTTATTTCAGCAGAAAAGGATTAGCTTTCTTTAGAAAGATACTCTTTTTACTCTAGTTTACTCTTAATAGATATGTCATTTTCAAGAGGTGATCCGCACAAAATTTTGCTTAGTTCTAGTAAAAGAAATCAACTATTATCATTACAGGGTTGTGGAGATTGTTGAGTTTCGGTTGAAACCATGAATAGATCAATGTTAGACTACCACTAAATTCCACGTGTGGGATAGTAGATTCACACTGTTAATGAGTCCCATACTACGACGAAACGACCGTTCAGTTCTTCCAGATTTTCAATGATGGTCTAACACTGATCAATTCATGATCTCAACCGAAAACCAACTATTGAGTGATGACCAACCCAATCATTATGTAATGAATGCACACTCAGGTGGGGACAACCAACTCATAGTTTAGTACAAAATTACAGAATATCTCGTTAAAATATGGAAACCATACACTGAATACTTCATTTGGAAGTTTCCATCAATTGTCTTTCACATTATGTATGATTCTTTTATTTCACAATTCTTTTCTATCTTCTTAGCCTTCTGTTGCCAGGTTTTCTACTTCTAATTTATGTTACACACTATTTATGTTGAGAGACATAAGTAGCATACACCACAATTATACTGGCAATACATTCTAAAGATTGACAGCCATAAAAATGAAATTCAACGCTTTTTTTATCCTACTATCGTCTTAGGTTACTTAATTATAGTGCTTGATAAATTAATTAGCCATTAGACATTCTTTTTCTTTTATTGATTAAGTTTAAACCAGTCACAAAAGTTTTGGGAATAATTTGAACGTATGTGGTATGTGAATTGGGAGATAATCGATTCAATTTAATCGATGGTATCGATCAACTGATTTAACTTTGAATAAAAATAAGGTCTTTAGTTGACGTGTATTAATTGGTATAGAAAGGGGGCTTTGCAGACATTTTCACAATTTACATCACGGACTGATCTTAGACAAACATTGAAAACTAGGAGGTATTGAAGGACTGTTTAGTTTCAGAGTGAGATTATTAAACAGTGCCAAAACACATGGTTTGAAACAAGATGAAGAATAATGGATCTGAGTTACCATGAGAGGTTCCAAGCCATGACACTCAAGTTTCTCAACTAATGATAAATTTATCTCACAAACTACAACCAAGTAACCATCATTTACAACGAAGGATCACTATATTAGCCAATAACTTAATGATTTGATTGCCAAAGCTTTCTTAAAGTCGACTTCTATCCAAAAAAAAAGTCATGAGAGTTTTGATCTATGGTGAATAATCTATTTGGATTAATTTGGACAACTCAAAATTTACATGAAATCCGACCGAACGGTATTCATCTCTAATTATCAGTTGAACTCTTCCTTCAGTGGAGTAGTCTATCGAATAGTCTAGCACATTTATTTATTAACACAAGATACTGTTTAGTGGATGTGTGTTAACTGATTATTTATTAATAAGATATAAAGTCGAGGAGAAATTTATGAGATAATCTACTGTCGATGGATATTATGCCTTCGGATTACTGAGTTCGAAATTTCAGTATAAGTTTATTCTATACAGTAACCGTAAATCAATGTAATCGATGACTTACTGTCTAATTCGCGATTCAATGGACTCCCTAGATCCCAAAATTTCTGTGAAACCTCAAAAGATCCAACTCGAAGCTAGTCTCTGAATCGTATGTAACGATTGCTTATCTAAACATTTTGTATAACTAAGATAGGTTTTGTCGTAAATTATTATCATTCAGAGATCCAGTGAATACTAGAAGCTATGTGGTTATTCATCAGATGTTGGTTCTTTTAATCAAAGTTAGTACACTGATCGGTAGATCCTCAACTAATCAACACATTTTATTAAGAGCATATAAAGTCAGATTATTTGAAAGTTACTATTACAATTAAGTCGATTTTTACATTTTACAGTAACAAATATAAACCTGTTTATTTTCATTTTTTTCATACTGGCTACTTCAAATCAGTTATCTATAATGGATAGTTTTCATAGTGGTGAGACTATAATTTCTGGACAACCTTTGAGCGGCGCCAAGGTGAATTTGAGAATGTCCATCCATCTACTAGAGTTAGATGGGGACTGCAAATTGATATCAGAAATTAAAATTAGGATTAACAGTTGAATGTTAGAATTAGGAGTTAGATTCAGGTTTTTCATTAGGAAATGATATAAACTATCATGCAAAAATGCTCTTCGAGCAAATTTATGCGTGAAGTTCACATAAAAACTCAAGACCCGTTACCTTAAATCTGATCGGTTAATTCATAAATTATAGTTACGCCGGTTATTGGAGTACCAGAAGGAACTTCTGGTAAGGCTGTTTTATGAGTTTTCTTTCGATATGTCGGATTCCATAACCAAGTTAATTAGTAACAATCTGGATTTTAAAGGTCAAGTAAACAATATTTAAGCAGAAATAACGCAAATATTACAGCTCTCTGTTGAGATAATAAAATATCTTTAACGATCATTCTGTGTCTGTTTATGTGTAGAGTTGTGTATCGCTTACTGCCGTTATGTTCCAGTTTGTTCGGTTTCCAATAGAAGCATCAGTACAGAACATTTATTAGTGTTTATCAGGAGGTCATGTTATCTACCTCCACAAATAGTAATGAGAGCTTAATTTTCAAGAACGGCAATAACAAATACCATACTTTCTTTTTCTGATTCAACTAGACAGTTTATGTCCCCCTTAATTAGTGTAAAAATATGATATTGCTGATAATGGTATTGAGTAAGAATACTGTTTCTCAAGACAAATTCAATCATTTCAGCTCACTACAATGGATAAATTTAAGGAAACTGGAGCAAAGCTATCAACTGAATATTTTTTAATTTGTAGATTCACAATGCATTCCACAGAAACTAGTCATTTTTCAGTCAACTAATGATATTTATTCCCACATTTCAATTTTAGCCCATAAATAATGTACCTATATTATACTGAAATTACATTCCTTATCAAACATAGTTTTCAAGCTTGTGACATGTTATGTTTATTTTTCATACTTTTCTTGAGGATTTGGAAGCATCATTTGAAAGGTAGAAAAACCAGCACTACTCTTTGTGTATCTATATAATGAGTATATTTTACAACAAATTAGCATGTTGATTTCTCGACCTAGCTAATTATTTCCTGGTCAGTTTCACTATGTTCTAGGAAATTAATAGCTTATCTGATAATGTAATGAATGGGTAGCTTTAAAAATAATTAGAAAAATCTGCTTGCCGATTCCAACACTGTATACTTTATATATATATGCGCGTCTCATCCTATTTGGGACTCGTCAGCTGGATGTACCTGCATCTCAGAGTTGATGTTCACTCTGGAACTCCAACCCAGTACCTTTCGCTTCAAACGCCATCGCGTTATCCACTGAGTCCTGATAGCCACTTGCTTGTGCAATACTAAATGAATTTCATTTTAGATAGTTGTAGATAAATTAATAGACGTCTAAGAACGAATCGTGACAGAAAAAGTCTGTCTTCATAACCTTTCTATGCACAAAAGTTGATTGATTTCTGAGCTCTGTTTCATTATTCATGATGAGTGTATTATTTGTACTCTATTTGTTGGTATAATTGAAGCATCCGGAGATATATCAACTTTAAACGTGGATGAAATTTCAAATATTGAATTTATTATACAACGATAAACACGCATACAAACATGTTAACTTGTATAATTATCTTGTACAATGTAGGTCATTTGAAGCATCTTAAAGATATAGTTTAAAAGATGTAAACGTTACCTGAGTCCATTTAAAGTTCGACAGTAATTGTACTCAGTACTAAGTGTGTGAAAATTTTTGGGTAGGTCATCACGACAACGAAATTTAATATTCCAACCTTCACTTCATGAAATTGGGAATTATGAATAATATTATCTCTGTGTTACTATGGTAAAAATAAGGCATAAGTAAATAATAATCAGAATAGTAATGATAATAATTGAAAACGACGGTTCATTTAAACATTCTTGATTGTTAAATATTCTATCGAGACAGTTATCCACCTCAGACAATGGAAGAAAGGTTGTACAAGATGATGGATCGATTGTAGTTAGACATTAACATCGCTGAATACCGGTTCATCGGTCTAGAAGTTAAGTGTTCGTGCGCGAAACCGTAAGTCCGGGATTCGAGTCCCACGTGAGGGATCGTGGATGTGCACTGCTGGGAAGTCTCATACTAGGACGAAACGGTCGTCTACTGCCTCCAGTTTTCCAATGGTAGTTTAGGCTAGATAGAATCATGAATTCAACTGTGTAAAAGCACTGAATATCACTATTATTCAGTATTTTGAAATACACAAGAAACAGTTAACAATACAGACTACAAAGTAAATCACATCAATGTGGAAAGTTATTTATTTGTCTAATCCAATTGATAATTCAATATGGACCGACCAGTCAATAATAAGTACATACAATTGGTTGTATTATTTTATTTCAGCCCATTGTCTAGTTTACCGTGTCAAATTATGATTGGCTTATAGATTATTGGTTAAATCAAATTTACCAATGTCCAAACGTCCGACTGGTTACTTGACTATTAGTCTGCATGAAAAGTTGAATGGATTTTTTCTTATCTCTACTTATGTCTTATATCCCTTGTACTTTCACAACATGTGAAAGTTAGTAAGAATTTATTCCAGTTATGAAAGCTTATTAATTATTTTCAGTATTATCATCAGATATTAAAGTAACCAATTAACCAAATGACATAGGAATGAAGACAACTGGAATAGATTGTGGAAATAAAACAGATCAAATCAGTGATTGGAATTTGGAATCAAGTTTAAATAATGTAGTCTCACGTGTACCAGGTTCCTTCTGGTGGTATGATATATCGTCGATAGAATCTGATGGAATAATCAAACGATATTATTGGCTTCGAATTCCTGCCCATGAACTCTCTATCAATTTTAATCAAAAACATAATGTTACTGATCCTACAAGCATTCATTCAACTAGATTATTGGCCAGACTATTACTACTTCATTATAATGAATCAATAAATATTTCAGGTGTTCAACTTACTCCACAAAATCAGAATCAGATCATATGTATTGATTGTTATGTACCTCAGAACGGAGGACATTGGAAAGTAATATGGAGTGATTTAGGACGAAACCTTGAATTATCCATAGCACCAGATAGGGAACATTGTGATCTATCAAAAAAATTGATATCAGGAATGCCAATACAGTTAGGGCCTGGTTTACGACTTATTGGTTGGGCATCCGGTCATTCATATTCGTCCAAATCTTGTGATGATACATTACCAGGCTGTGAGACGCACAGCTGGTGCTTTATTATTCCTATAAATATAGAACATTTGTATAACGTGACCGTACTCTTATTATTACCAAAAATCAAGGATGTAAAAATTAGTCCGCCTACGCATCCCTTTCGATCGACAGGATTGGGTGGAAGCATTAATGATATAAACCTATTAAATACCGACAAATGTCAACCTTTCACAACAAAACAATCCAATTTTACACAAATTAAAGAGTCACAACTCAGAAAAAATTCAGACTTTTACAACAACAATAATAATTTTTCTTTCACATCAAGTCTTTTAGGATTTGGATCTAAATTGGCTATTATCACACAGCCGGATAATTATCAAGGGAAATTAGATATGAATCCTATTAATGTCGATTCAATCTGTTCCCTTGATGCATTAGATTATCGTTGTCGTGTTGGTGATAAACGTAAATTCTGTCAATACACATACATTAAAACACAAAGTGGTACTCCAGCCTATAAAAATGGAGCTTTTATTGGTCAATCAAAAAATGAACATCAAGAAACAAATCTAGAATATGACGATCAAAATAAATTGTTTAATGATCAGCCATTTATTTTAGATCACATCAAAGAAATGAATTTGGATGGAACACATTTTGTATCATGCATGAAACACAATGTGACCATAAACTGTGATTCTTCCGTAGTAACCAAGGCTAAAAATGAAAATGAATTTAATTCAAAATGTTATGCTGAAATATATCCAGTAAGTTTCTATCATTGATTTATCGACTGAAAATTTATTTTGTATTTTTGGAAAGAAGTTTATTTTTCATTATGAATTGATACTATTAAATTGTAACCCGATAAATGGATAGCATCTTGTTAGACGACTAAAGCTTAAACGGTTTATCTTTGAATATAAATTGGATATTGGTCGGGAATCACTAAGTAGCTTACATGGTATACTGACAAATCATTCAGATTTAAGACGGAAACTATTGAAGTTTTGTGAGAAATTAAAAACGCGATGGAAGATAGCTTATATCTTACTAAGAGCTAGATGCAAATAGCCTAATATTCAGTTCTTGAGATGCTTAAAATTAAAAAAACATATCTGATTTATAATCATACAGTTAATATGACTTGATGTTAAAGTTAAATCAAAAAGAACACCTTCTCCTGATATAGAATGTTTCTGAAACTGTAACTGCTCATTTAGAATACTTGATGTGATTGAAAATATAATCAGGGATGCTTTTGAGGTCTTTTAAGTTCTTCCATGCATTATGATTTAACTAGTACTGAAAAATTATTCCTTTATTAATGGTATTATGCAATCGGGGGCTACTGTTTCCACGACTGAATAGGGAGTGTAGATGTGTCTTCAAAAATGTGATTATAATCATCAGGTTTTAGTTCATACAAGTCATCTAGTTGACGCTATAACTGGTGTTCGTACTAATAACGTTGAACCAGGGTTAAATAACTATCTTCTTTTTTTTTTTATAAAAGCTTTAAAGTTAAAACGATCTTCAGTCGTATGAATTTAGTTCTTTTATCGAACCTACTTTGATTTTAATATCGATAAACCCATAGTGAACCTCAGTAATATGATCATTTATGCCGAACGTATAGTTTCTAACTTATTAGATTTTATATAATAAATTATTCATATATTCCGTCTGCATTCTGATTAGCTAATGATTGACCCAAGGCCCCTAAAATGGTATCGTTTCACTATTTAAAACTATTAAAACAAGACAAGTGTCTAGTATTTTCCAGTTTTCAATGATACTTCAAGTGGCAGTAATCAGTGGTAAAAATTGACTGTAAGAAAGAAAAAAATTATTTAGGTAACGTCTCATTAAGTTTCTATCTTTCTAGTTGTTTCTGATAATTTACATAACACTCCTAGTAGATCATTTACTAAGCAGGTATTTTATGCAGTCGAGACTCAAAGATAGTGTTTCGTGTGAAGGCTAATCACACTACCCGGCTGCCTAAACTGAAATAAACGAAACATGGTTCGAAGAGATGACTTTTTAGTTGAAAGGTGGATACTTTAAAGACTAAGCCACAATTTTATTTACTTTAGTAACAAACAGTGAGTTTTCATAGTTGAAAGCGTGAGTCAATTGAAGCTAGACCACCATGGAAAACGTGGAAGCACTGGACAGTCGTTTCGTCCTATTATGGGACTCCTCAGCAGTGCGCATCCATGGTGGTCTAGCTTCAATTGACTCACGCTTTCAACTATGAAAATACTTAATCTTCACAAAACCCCTTCTGATAATTAAACAGTAAGTTCCTAATTAGAACTGCTATTACATGTTATCTTTAAGTTTAGATATTTTGTAATATATCTGTTAGTTTGAACATGCTCAAGCCTAGTATGTATTAACACTTGGAGTGAGCTGAAGAATGAAATAATAAGATCGAAGGTGATTCACAATGATCAACAGTAAGACTAAGTTCACTCCAAATAAAGTTATTGATTATTGAATTAAGTTGTGTACATTATACTCTATTGGTTGGATACACTAAATGATAAGATTAATTAGGAATTCAGACTATCGATCTGCACTTGTTTATATTTTGTAAATTTTAGTTTGGAATTGTCTATATTTGATCAGATTTTCTGTTACTTTATTAATTCGGTTGTAATGGAGAGTTGTAGAGTATAAGCTATCTCCATTAAAGTAATTTAAACATTCGCTACTTATGAAAAAGTGGTTTGTTTCCCCTAGTTCTACTTTCTCTGGTCATTTTTTCTGTTATGTTCCGATAATAATAGTGAATGATAACTTTGGGATCCATTTATGGACCAATATTATACATATAATTTTCATCAGTATATGCTTATGCAACTGGTGATCCGTTACAACCAGGCAGCTCAACTAATTTCATCTGTTATGGAATCTGTTTTTCATTAATTAACTTTTCAAATTGACTTATATACAACCAGTTGTTTCGTGTGTACCATCACCTTCGTATGATCTATGGTAGAGTACATAATGAATATTGATTATTCAAATTGAGTGAATGACATTTCTAGATTGTATCTAACGAGAGAAAAATGTGTTATGGAATGTTGACAAAAGGATGAAGCGAAAGATACAAGTCTCTAACAGTAAAAAAATGTGAAATGTACATTAACTTCAATCATTTTATTGACAAAACTAATTTTATTTAATTATAGAAACTTTAATCAACAATTGTACGTTATTATTATCATTATCTGTGTGGGGTTTTGGAGTCTATTAAATGTTATTGAAATTACTTGTAAGTAGCTTCAAGTGAAAATTTCTTGAGTTGTAGTAGGAATTCGTATCTATTAAAGTTCAACGATGTTGGGTGTGAGTCAATCATTTACCGCAGGCAATGGGAGATAGTTGTACAGTATATCGAGATTAAGTGTTTGAACAAGACCAATGGTCCTGGGTTCTACCCCTGGTGACGGGGTCATGGGTGCTCACTATTGGGGAGTCTCATATTACGACAAAACAGCTACCTGGAGCTTCCAGATTTTCAGTGGTATTCTAACTTAGATCGGTTTGTGATCTCAACAAAATAATGCATTTTTTTTCTTAGTTTTTAAGACTATCAGAAACTTATTTATAAATTTGATAATGACTGAATGATAGTTAAAATGTTTGATTTAAATCAGATAGTTAGTTTTTGTATTATTTGAAAGACGAATTAAACACTGTTCTAACTGTTAAGTCATTGTTCAATCCACTAATGAATCATGATAACCATTTGTAATGATTGTTAGGGCATGTAATTTCTCAATATTGATTTTTTTTATTCAGATTGGTATGTGGACGAATAGGTGTTGCCCAACAACAAAGAGCTCATATACCTAAGAATACCTTTTATTTAACCCTAGAAACTATTGATACGGCGGAACTATAAACATGGAATGACAAAGTAGTATGCTGCATCGTTAACTATGGTCAGTTGAAAAACTGATCATCATAACCAACGAGATCTAAATTTTAATTTATTTGACATTGGTATTAACTATATTTTATCGATCCTCTCATTTTTTTTTCTATCCAGTGTAATGAATACCATTTTAGGACATGAGACTGATCTTGTGGTGTTTACTAATAATCAAGTTAATTCATTTCTTATAGTAGTGTGTAGAAAACATGTATGAAAATAAACACGTAAGATACCCTAAAGAGTTGTTAATTGTCAAATTGTAATAACAGAGTATACTGAAAGAATGAAGAATCTTTATGCAAATTCCACATGATCATAGAAAGGGCGTTTAGAAAAGAAAGAATCATTCTGTTGTTATGATCTAACAATTGATTGATGAGAGTGTTGTTTTCTTGTACTCATCATTTGTGTTATGTAAAAGTTAATTTTCTTACTTTCTGATAAGACTCAAATGTCCAGTTGTTCATACTAATACAAGGGTGTATTTAACGAGATTATTGAAAATTTAACAACCATTAAACAACGGAACTTCAACAATATACTTGTGTATGGTTGTTTAAAGCAGAAAGATGAAATTGTGACAAACGGTGATTGTCACATACATTTTAAATAATAATAATGAAATAATGAATTCGGGTTCGTTAATCAATAAAAAGAGCGTTCAAAGGCAAAGTATATCAATGATACACCAATTACAATCCGATTCTATACTCAGAGGTCAAAGTTTGAAATGATAGTGACTAATAAATAATGTTACGATTTTTCGTATTAGTCACTACAAGTCGGTGTCAAAAAATCTACCAAAACCTAGTGAATTAAATGGTATTAACTAATAAAAGACCATGTTTTGAATATTAATATAAAATTATCCATCAATTTCTCAATCATTAATCGCTGTAGGGTATCCAGCATATTCAGGGATTTCCAAGTCTACTTAGCTGATGAGTTCTGGAGTGTAATTTTCACCGGAGATTTCGGTGAGACTATAATTTATGGATGACCTTTGAACAACACTAAAATGACATTGGAATGTCCACCTACTTACTAGGGTTAAATGAGGGTTATAGATTAGTGTGAGGAATTAGGATTAGGATTTACTGTTGAACGTTAGGGTTAAGAATTATATTTAGGGTTTCCATCACGAATTGACATCAGCTATAATGCCAAAATGATATTTAACCAAATGGGTGAATGGATTTCGTGCCAAAATTCAAGACCTGATATCTTAAATATGATTGGTTCGTCTATAAATTATTTCAAGTATTTGAAGGTATTCAAATCTGTTTACTATAGACAATTTAGTATGGCTCATCCTAACATACCGGATGAAAAACATAAATTTAACGAATGTTAGATCTGAAAAGGAAATCTCTAGCGAAAATTAAACCCCAGTATGCAGCACTCAGCTACGAGCTGAAAGGAAAAGTGACCAAAATTACTGGATACCGCACAATTATTGAGTATTAAACAAGGGATGGGTAAACACATAGATATTCTTTCCTGCTCAAACAGATTTATTTTCAAACGAAGTTATAAGTAAGGATCATTGAATTCTTATTCAGTGATTGATTAGTATTAAGGGTCATAAGTACCCACTATTAACCAACCATATAAGAGATCAGAGGGACCTGTTGACTATCCATTAGACCGCAGCGATTTTCTGGTTGATGTTAAAAGATAATACTTGTTAAAAACCTCCTTTAAATTTGTCACCAAATATAATTATCACTCCTTTTCTTTTCTTGCAAAATGTTTTTATCAACGAAATAAACCCGAGGATTCAATCTCTACTTTTGTTATAATCATAGTGATAGGTTAAATTTAATAATCAGTGAGACAGAATTTACTTTCATATTTCCATAACCAAAGCAAGAATACATAACTGATATTCGTGTATCTAATTCTGATATTATTTGTCAGTCGTTTTCGCTTCATCATTAGTACTGACTTTCAGTTTATATTTTTTGTGAAAACTGCGGATTTTACATTGCGTAAACCACGAACTAATCTTAGCTAAACTACTATTGAAAACCATTAGGCACTAGATTACCGTATCATCCTAGCATAGGACTTCCCGACAGTGGGTATCCACGACCCTATCACCAGGGATAGAATTCAGGAACTTCGATATTGTACTCGGACGCTTAATTTCTAGACCATAGATGTATTAATTGGACTTCAATCACTTCACGATATTACGTGATTAGCATAACTTCCCTGCAGTAGATAATGATCTCACACCCAACTATAGTTCAACTCGACTGGTTGCCGCTTCTCACTAGAACTCCAGGAGAAGCATTTTGAAGCTGATCACTAATGAACATATGATTATCATTAGTATTCATACTATTATAATATTTACAGTAATTTCTACTTAGTAACCACTTGAAGTAAATCATCGTAACATTGAATCATCATATCTGAGAAGATAATTCAAGCTTTATTCCTATGACTTTGAAATTGTAATTCATCAATTCAGGGTGGTATAGATATCCGTGATTTTCTAAGCTCATCTGCCTCGTAATACTAAATATATCCAATATCTAATATTTTTCTGTTCATTTAGTGAGTGAATGACACATTAAAGGCATAACTTTCACTGAGGATCTCAATTTAAGCTCTAACTTTTATCTTATTTGCTTCTCTTCATCCAGTAAGTTGTCATGCGCTACAGTTTTGTGTTCATAGAAAACATATACAGATAGTTTTAGATGACTGAAACGTAATCCTCAATAAGAATTATACTCTTATATACATCATTGAACAATTAAGTGAACGAAAATATCATAGGGTATTCTAGATATTGCCCTTTTTATTCAATATTGAACAATGATGATTATCCTTACCCATTAATTCTACGTCTTATGTTGTTCAATGACGAGAATTCCCCTTTTAAATCAGTCGAATTCATCAAACTGTCTAAATAATTGGGGTTTTCTGTGGAGATTTTAAGTAATTTTTATATACATATATAGTTGAAATCATGAGTCAATTGAAGCTAGACCACCGTGGAAAACCTGGAAGCACTGGACGTCTAAATAAATGGCCAAAGTTTACCTTACATAAATTTTAAATTATGAAATTGTCGGATTAACATATATCTATATTTCATCTATTAAAACAGCTAAAAAAAAGGTTCATTGGAATTAATTGTAAACATATTAAGCAAATATTTTAACTGTATACATAAGAGCGAGCCAAATATTATTATCGTAACAAACATAGACAATCACGTGAATAAATAACACAATCATACTACAAATAGTATATCCATGAATAAAATGTATACGTATAAAGTACTTAAATGTGGAATCATATAGGTGTCTTATTCCATCAGTTAGACAAATACAACGAATTCACGTACTATGAAATTAAATAATGATAATCATAGATCAGCTGATTGTTTTAATAATATCAAATGAAGAAGAATTCTATTTCTTTATTCTATTTTTCAAACGGTTATGGTATAATGCTATTATACTTACTTAATAGATCAAACACCTTGGATCCTATTGACTTAAAGATGGTATTATTCATTGAAGTGATTATTTTATTTGCTTTATATATATTATTGTGTTCATCAATAGTCTATAGAAAGTCAACAGGATTATTATAAGCTTACAGAACCGAATATTATCTTTCTAGGTGAATGGAAAATACTAAAATCTCCACAAAACCCTTTCTGATTATAATCATTTGCTCACTAGTGACTGACTTCAAGATACATGTCCTGGAGTTCTAGTGAGAAGCAGTGACCAGTGGAGTTCAACCACGTCTGTTGTGAGATAACAACTCACTGAAGACATTGATGAATGGTTGCTCGATTTCGTGGATTGGTTGAGGTTAGACATTAACACCATTGGATGCCGACCAGCTCAGTGGTCTATCGGTTATGTGCTCTGGCGTGAGACTGGTAGATCCTAGGTTGGAATCTCGAAAGGCGGAATCGTGGATGTGCACTGCTGAAGAGTCCCATAATAGGACGAAACGGCCGTCAAGCAGTGCTTCCAGGTTTTCCATGGTAGTCTAGCTTCAGTTGACTCATGATTTCAACTATGAAAATCCTGAAATCTCCACAAAACCCCTTCTGAATGCAGATAAATTAACCTTTTATGTAACAGGTTTCAGAAGCATAACGTCGTTTCTAACGTTTTCTTTTTCATATATATACATGAACATGGAATTTCCCAGTCGCCATCTACCTCTGCAGGCCGTTCTGGCTGTTTTATAAGCATCTTGAAAGAACATTTCAGTTGTGCAAAACAATAGGTGGTATCAGCCTTTGTAGTCGTTGACCGTTAACCTGAGTTGTATGCGGGAAGTTTCAAACTGCCTGCTACAAAGGTACTAACGTATTTATTCTTTTTCTTCCCTAAATCTCGAATTCCAAGGTTATTTTATATTTCTTGCTACTGGATTTCACTCCTACTTTCTGAATAATATTATTCGTGATTAGCTTTCACTGTCATTGTAAGCATTATTATTACTCCGATTCAAAGTTAGATTTGGTTAATTTCTCCTCACTTTGTTAATATAAAGAATAGCAAGTTGATCCAATTCATATTAATGTCATGCCTTCCTTCGTTTATTACTGAGCTGCTGACTGAATTAGTTAAAGTTATATTTACCAAAAAAGTGATATACTTGCTTTGTAGCTTGATAGACATAGTTTAAAACTCACATATCATGATTGTATACAAACAAACAGTTTCTAGCTGAAAGTACTCATTAGTTTTTCAGAAATCTCCAGCCGAAAATACAACTTTCGGATGCATTGTACCTTGATATCACTGATTATACGGATGGAATAATTCCTTTCTACTTCATTCGGGACTTATAATACCCTTCATATATTCGCTTTTTCAGTGAAAAAAGGCAATTGTATAATACTGGGATCTATCTGTCCATCAAAACTCCCTGGTTGGGGTCCTAGTGATGATACAGTCCACTGGCTTAAAACGTAATCAAATAGAGTATATAAAAAACGGTTTCTTGGATTTATTTTTAACTGAATCGTATGTATCATTCGATACTATTACTGTTCATTTATTTACTGTTTATATTAACCTCCTCTCTATAATTTCTTCACAAATTTTCACTTCAGTTCTATGGTTCATTGATTTTCTTTTGTGCTCTATTCTACCAGTATTGATATGCTTAATTAAATGAATCACTATTATTGAAACTTTAAAACAGTTTTGTGTAAATCGTTTTACCCCTCAATTAGAGTTAATTAATTCATTCATTAAAATAGCAGCTTTCTTCTTTTCATATGAATAAAAATAAACATACACGAAATGATATAAATAGTTTTCTTTTTTTTTTAAATTTTCGACAAACCAAGGTAGATATTGGCACAAGTTTCACTGAATCAAATTCAAATTTATCAGAGTTAAAACGGTAATCTTTATAATCCATCTATTTGATTGGAGACAGACATGTATTTTTTGGGTCCAAGTTACAAAGTTAATTAAGAATTACATTAAATTGGAAGTTTTTATATGTATTAAAAGTTTTACACAGAAATGAGCCTAACACTACCATCACTTCATTATGCTACTACACTATTGATCAATTAGTTTACCGAGGAATAATAGTAACCTTTTGGTTAATGTCTATAAGTTCAAGTTTAACAAGATTATATTCATATGTCTCCATTAGAATATTGGCTTTTCTTCATGCTTTAAAACATATATCCATACAAAAAAGGGATGATTAAACGTAGATATTGACATACATAGTCAATCATTAATAGGTTTAGTAAGTCTTATCACCACCTTCATTGAGAAACAGGATTTATTCAAGGCAGTTTACACTACATATTGATTTATGTTGGGGAATCAATGCAAACCAAAAAAAGTGAACAAGCATTTTGTGTTAGATTAGAACTCTTTAAGATCATATACTTTAACAGGCCACTCCAATTGTGATATCAGTTTATAGTGATGAACAGTTTATCCCCAATATATTCTTAAAGTCAGAAGGGGTTTTGTGGAGATTTCAGGATTTTCATAGTTGAAATCATGAGTCAATTGAAGCTAGACTACCATGGAAAACCTGGAAGCACTGCTTGACGGCCGTTTCGTCCTATTATGGGACTCTTCAGCAGTGCGCATCCACGATTCCGCCTTTCGAGATTCCAACCCAGGATCTACCAGTCTCACGCCAGAGCACATAACCGATAGACCACTGAGCTGGTCGGCATCCAATGGTGTTAATGTCTAACTTCAACGAAGTGTTTCCACATACACACACAATAATACACACAAAAGAGCACTATGCAATTTATGAAATAATCACTTTATCGATCATGTCTACTACGTAAGGTTCCATGGATGTTCTAACTAATTTGATTTTATTTCGGCATTTATCAAAACTAATTTGTCAATTATATCTAAATAAATGAAATTCTAATAAATTTATTACAATTGAACCTGTGATCATTAATTGTTTAATTTGATAAATCATGCTAAATCGATTCCTTTCATCTTCTGAATATGATACAAGGAAATTGTCTATGGTAACCTACTCCATTTGATAAACTTTTCCAATATACATATATATACTTCGTAAAGTACAATGTTATATCTATAAGCGCATTTGTTAGTAGTATGTATGTGTGTATTCATGTGTGCACTATATATATGTGTACACAAAAAATATGTGTACATATTTGGATAATGTAAGGTGTTTATAACGTAAAACACCTATTTACAGCATTCATTATAATCTCAGTAGGAGAGGTCTATTGTTTATTTGTGTTTTTCTTTTTTTGAGCCATTTTAAAATTAATTCAATCAAATTATTTTGTAATAATGATGATTTTTCTTAAAGGGTCTGTGACATTCAGTTATGAATGACAAAACGTGTTTTACTATTCATTCACAAAATCTGATCAGTTTTTTTGTTTTTAGAACATATTGTGTCATCTAAGTAAAATATAATAAGCAGAGTTTAATGGAAGTATTATTAATCAGTAGTATTATAAATAGTAGTAGTCATAGTAGTTATAGAGATCGTCATTATCATCTTTTAAGTATTACTTATGGACATACATGAATGAACTCCAGAAATAATCGAGAAATTAAGTACCTGAGAAAAAAATGACAATGTAAAATAAAACATTTTTCATCAGTTTTACATAAAACATATTTACTATGATACAATAAAGAACATGATTACTGGTATTGATTTCTGGTTGTTACTATTAATATTGACGCTGTTGTTAGTTTATTGTCATGGTGATGTGAAGTATTATTATTATCAAACATTTTACTGGTTTTTTTTGTAACTGATTTAGTAACTTGTTTAAACAAGATTTCATTGAATAGAGAAAGAATAACTTTCTCAGGCCGGGATATTCATTGAGGTCAAGTATAATCAATCAGTAGTATGTATGAGGACAACATGTATTTACTACAGTATATACAATGAATTGTGAAATAAATCAACTTTGTTAACATTATCATTTGGCTAGTTTCATTACGATTAAAACTCTCACACTATTCATTACTATTATCATTATTATTAGATGTAACTATGTGGTCTTCATCCTATGAAAGATTCGTCAAGTATATAGTTTTTACACTTAAGATTACAATGTTCATTTTCTATACAACTAATGTTAAATATCTATAGTTGTTACACAATTATTGATTTATTGAATATAAGCGATCAGTATTTACTAAGTTATGGATCGATAATAACAATGAAAATAATAAGAGTAGTAATAATGCTTCGTTAACTGAATACTACATGTTTATGACAATATGGAATCCTCAGCATGAAATATTTCAACAGTGTTTCTCATATATATATATATATATATATATATATTCACTGTTGAAAGCGTGAGTAAATTGAAGCTAGACCACTGTGGAAAACCTGGAAGCACTGGACGGCCGTTTCGTCCTATTATGGGACTCCTCAGCAGTGCGCATCCACGATCCCGCACTCGCGAGATTCAA
Source organism: Schistosoma mansoni (assembly GCF_000237925.1). Lineage (NCBI taxonomy): Eukaryota > Metazoa > Platyhelminthes > Trematoda > Strigeidida > Schistosomatidae > Schistosoma > Schistosoma mansoni. Next base: position 8,157,499 of record NC_031495.1, read on the forward strand.
ACCCAGGATCTACCAGTCTCGCGCCAGAGCACTCAACCTATAGACCACTGAGCCGGGATCCGATGGTGTTCATGTCTAAATCCAACCAAGTTGAGCGACCGTTCACCAATTGTCTTCAGTGAATTGATATATATATATATATATATATATAATATCAAGATAGAATATTTGAGTAAACAATTACTTCCGATCACTTCCTCTTCAAACTCTACTGTTATCAATCCTTAATGATTGTATAGTATTAAATAAAATATTCAAGTATTTCTGTATTAGCTAACAGTGGAATCTAAGACTCATGTTTCATCTTATTTGATATTTGTCAACCGGTTTTATCTCTTCTCTAGTGTTGATGTTTACACTGTGACTGAACAATTGAAGTCCTTAATATCTACAGTAGGAAGATTCTAACCCTTACAAATGAAAAACACCAATATAAATTCTGGTTGAAGTAATAAATAAATAGCACTATATCAGAGTAAATAAAATTTAAAAGAAAAAACAGTAAACCAAATATAGCTTCAACTGTGTAGATTTTGAATAGGTTACTCAATATGACATTCTGCTCAAATAGTATACGTGATAAATACGATACTGTAAAGCTTTTGTACTTTCATTAGTATAGAGCTGTGGAGATTTTCGAATTTTATTAAGATCACGAACCTATCTAAGTTAGACCATAATTAGAAATCTGGAAGCCTAAACATCTGTTTCGTCCTATTATGGGACTTCTCAACAATGAGTATCCACGACCCCATGTCCGTGAATCGAAACGAGGAACTTCGACCTCACTCGAACGCCTAATCTCTAAACTAATGAGCCAAGATCCTATGGTTTGTAAATCTAAATTCAACCAATCCATAATATTGCTCGACCATGTACCATAGTCTTCCCTGGGTACCTTCCTAATGCCTGATACAGAGTGAACTCCACTGACCACAGCTTTTCACCAGCACTCCTGAAATAGGGTTGTAGAGATTGTTAAATTCTATCGTACTTTTTAATGTATACTTTAATTCTAATTTACCTGTGTCGCGTTACGTTGGAAGATGCACCAGAGGAAAGATATGAATAAAGTGGACGGTTTTTACCTGATAGAATAACATATCTTGGCTGTTTGAATGATTTTAAACGTCTATCCACAACTATATCGATAATAACATCAAGAGGTTCACCGTTCCCTATCTACCTTAAATACTTCATGCAACACAGTGAAATCTTACGGAAAAACTCAAAGACAATATTAGCCGGGAAGAATGTAGGTTAATAGGTAATATACGGGAGTTTACAAGTAAAAGTAAGTGTTGGGTAATGCCGAAAATACGTATCTTCTTGATGTGGTAAATTATACGAAAAACCCATCGTGGTAAAATCAAGAAAGGCTAAAAGGTATGACTAACACCAACATTACACTTGAAATGATTTTATCATGAAGTCTTTGATAAAACAAAAGTCAGGTGACTCAACCAAAATGGTTACGTTATTTTCATGTTTTAGGCTGAAGTAAATTGTTTAGTACGTAAAAGAATTGGGTGTAAAACCCATGAAAATAGAATTTTGTTAAATATGCCTCAAGAACTGATTCATTTCAAAGCAATTATAAGTGGGAGAAACTGATATACATAGAATAGAATCATCCTGATATCTAACATAAGTGCTTTTAGTAGAAAATAAAAGATCGTTCAAAAAAGGAGAAAAAGAAAGATTTGAAGTACAGTTTTTTGTTGTACATCAGCTTAAGTTAGTAAAAAAGTAAATTAATTTCCTTCAAGTACAGTATCCTCTTATCTTATAGAGAAGTAAAAAAAACAGTCAGTTGGTTATCCACCTCCCAGTCTTAATGTTGACAAAATTGCTGAATAACAGTGGTCACGCAAAACAATAAAAAGGACAAAAATATAGTTCAGAAATGAGTAGAATTTTTTTCCAAAAAATTGGTGTAGTGGACATTTCTGAGTGTTCTTCACTTGATTTTACTGTCAAATATATCAGGAAAACTCCCACAGTGGTTATGGATATCAAAGTGGAGAAATTAAAAACTTTTGAATATTTAAATTCATTTGGTATTGCTTGTTTGAATCTTCCCACTGATGTTTAGGGCTGCAATTGATCAGTCTCTCATTGGCATATGTGCATACTGTGCGTATTGCCTCGATATAGGCTTAATTCACAAGTATTATAAGCAAAGAAGGATAGTGGCTAGCAGTGGAATTCAGGACACGCGTTTCGTCCTATTTGGGACTCTTCAGCCTTCACCTCATCGCACAAGCAAGTGGCTATCAAGACTCAGTTGCTAAGTGGATAACGCGATGGCGTTTGAAGCGAACGGTACTAGGTTCGAATCTCAGACTGAACACTAACTCTGAGATGCAGGTACATTCAGCTGACGAGTTCCAAATAAGACGAAACGTGCGTCATAGATTCTACTGCTAGACACTACCCATCTTTGCTTATAAATTTTGGATATTTGTTCATTTATTTGTTTACAGATTAACAAATAACAATAAATGCGTTATCTGAGTCGTAGTAAATATGAAAAAAACAGTTAGGAATTCTATTTTCTGACTTGTTGAATCAGTAAGTCATGAAATGACTTGGCGTAAACGTTTATCTATTCGAATTGCCACGCTTCACATTAATATGTCAAGGAAAATTCTACTCACTATGCGATTTGATTTCGTGTTGTTCATGATTAACGTTAGAGAACTTACTGCTGAATTATTCAGTTTCAACCAGTCCGTTAGAGATTTTGTTAATAAATTTGTTAGTGGGTAGTGATCTTTAATCTAGGCAAAAATGTAGTGACTGTAGAATACAATTTATTCACAATTATAAATTCAGAATATGATATTAAAATACACTACATTCGGTGCTGTTATTTTATTAATGTGGATCTCTAATTAACGCTAAAGGATAAAATAATAACACCCTCACCGAAGTCTAGTTCTAAGTGATTTATAAGTAGTTTATGAAAAATCTACGACTTAAAAGATCAAAAACATGAATGTAATTCATCAAGTCTGTGTGACATGCACAAAACTGACCTCAGTGAGTCAATTACAGTCATTAACTATTTTTCAACTTTGGATAAAATCTCATTTTTCAATCTCACCTGTTCATTTCGAACTATATCTAACACTCACTTAGTATTGTTTGTTTGAATCTCCCCATTGATGTTTAGGACTGCAACTGGTCAGTCTCTTATTGGCTTATTGCCTTAATTTACAAGCATTATAAGCAAAGATGGATAGCGGCTAGCAGTGGAATCCAGGACGCGCGTTTCGTCCTATTTGGGGTTGACCAGTTACAGTCCTAAGCATCAATGGAAAAATTCAAACAAACAATACAAAGTGAATTTAAACTTCACCCCCTTGCACAAGCAGGTGGCTATCAGGACTCAGTAGCTAAGTGGATAACGCGATGGCGTTTGGAGCGAACAGTACTGAGTTCGAGTCCCAGGGATGCAGGTACATCCAGCTGACGAGTTCCAAATAGGACGAAACGCGCGTCCTGGATTCCACTGCTAGCCACTATCCATCTTTGCTTATATCTAACACTGTTTGAATTTCCATTACAGTTTCAATCAATAACTCATCTTTATTTATTCACATCTTCCAAATTTCCTCTCTCTGGATATGTTTACTTAAAATTTGAATCATTACATTTTCATTCTAGATCCTTTGTTGACAATGTCTAAACTAATTGAATGGTAAACTGAATGAAATGACCTATGTAGTAGAAAATTTACATTGCATAAAAATTGTTATCTTGGTAATAAAAAAAATTAATCTCACCAATCAAACAAACTCACTTTATTCACATTAGTTTAATTTATTTATCTTGGCTTAAAGTTCTATTTTTATTCGATCAATTTAAAAATGGAACATTATAACAATTTAATAAACTAATAATAATAATAATAATAATAATATAATCCTTGCCAAAAAGTTTTTTTGGTGCTGATAAAAATGACTTGTACCAAATGAGTATTGATTGATGGATAAAATTTAGGTCAATAAATTCTTTATCAGAAGGGGGTTTTGTGGAGATTTTAGTAATTTTATGTAGTTGAGATCATAAGTCAATTGAAACTAGACCACCATGGAAAACCTGGAAGCACTGCTTGACGGCCGTTTCGTCCTATTATGGGACTCCTCAGTAGTGTGTATCCACGATCCCGCCATCCAGTGCTCTCAGGTTTTCCCATGGTTGTCTAGCTTCAATTGACTCATGATCTCAACTATATACAATAAATTCATTGTTAACATTTTCTGATAAGTCTGAAATGAATTAAATTTCATGGGTAAAACGTAATGTCTATATAGGGTTTCCTTTTGATATATTACTTATTATAAATATTATTTGTTATGATTGATAAAAAATTCTATAAACATTAACTTGATAACTTGAATTTATATCAATCATCTACTTATTGTTAATTAAGAATGACTTAAATAGATTCAAATCATCAGTATAAGGTTGTGAAAATTGTTAGATTTCATTGAAATAATGAATCGGTCTAAGTTAGACAACTATTGAAAACTTGAAAGCATTGAACTCTTATTTCTTCCTTGTATGGGGATCTTCAATAGTATATATATATATATATATATATACATATTAATTGTGAGCAGTGATTTCCTAGTATTGGAGAGAGAGTTCATATTGTAACTTACTAGCTACATTTTCAGATGTTATCTTGGGTAACCCTGATGAAACTGAAGGTCATTTCCTGTTAACTGTCTACACTAATACTATGACCAGTTAATTTAGGTCTTGGTTAATTCTAGACACATTATAAACAATTCAACTATCGAAAATAACCCAATAAATATGTTTAAGTGATAGCAATGACTCAGTTTTCAATATTCTATAAACCAAAATTAAGAAAAACATTTAATCAGAAGGGGTTTTGTGGAGATTTCAATATTTTTCATAGTTGAAATCATGAGTCAATTGAAGCTAGACTACCATGGAAAACCTGGAAGCACTGGACAGCCGTTTCGTCCTATTATGGGACTCCTCAGTAGTGTGTATCCACGACCCCGCCTCACGAGATTCCAACCCAGGATCTACCAGTCTCGCATCAGATCACTTAACATTTAATGTTTATTTTATGGAATTTTGTCAATAGAATTACTAATCAAATATCACATTCCATAATTGAGAGATTTAAGCTTCATTTACAATCTACTAACTTGTCACATTAAAACTTGGCTTGTATCTAATGCGTTGAGTACTTTATATTTATTCGCCGTACTTTTTAATTTTGAGCGTTCAGTTACATTGTTAGTCATTTGACCGACGACACACTGTGAAAATTAAATACACACACATTTAAAATATACTTACTTTCATAATGGAAATAGTTTAATAAATGATGTCACATAGTTGTCAGGTTGTTTTTGCAAACTCATTAATAGGTCAGTGCTATAAACATATTTAGGATCCAATATCCTTGTAATATTGAGTGGTAGTTGAGATACAAGACCGACCAAACTAGGAACAAGTACTGTTTATTGATTTACGTCGATAGCACACTGACTAACAGGAAAAAGGCATTCTGTGTTCTTATATTTAAACTGTCATTTTTACGAATTATGAAATAAACAGACTTCCCGATTATTCCAAAAGTTCCTAAGCTCTCTCATAAAGTATCCTCTACAGAGTTATCCATTACATGATTGCCCATTCACGACGAAAACTCAGAACCGCCATCTTAAACCTGATTAGCTCAACAATATAGAGTACATGCGATGCCGGTGTAAATATAAAGCGAAGTTGAAATTTCAGAACAGTCCCTTGTGAAGCTATTGTATAATTACTAAACGCTTCAACTATAGTATTCTTGTATTCCCTTACTTTTAAGATTTTGGTCGATACAGAAACAATTGTCGTATGTTTTATTTTTCCCAAATCATTATTAATTTATCGTGAACCTTTCACTCAGTCCTCTTTCACTTACAGCGTAGTTATGCAAATATTGTGATTTCTTAATTTGATTGATGTGTGGTAAGAATTTTTCTTCATATTGTTTTATGAGTGATTGATAAATTCGAATAGCATGATTAGTTGTCTGGTTGCTGAACTGTTTTCTTTTCACTTTATCGAGAGAGCGAGTGAGTATAAGGGAACTGGATTCTGAACCAGTAGTCACTGATTGTTACTCTCGGCTCTTATCTCACATTTAGCGTGTCTTGGTATAAGATAGGCAGCCTAGGCGAACTAATAGATACAACTTCTCTCTTGTCTTTGGTCAAATCTCACCGACTTTAAATAAGAAACGAGAAAAATTGTTTATTTTCACAGACGCATCAGTACCTTAACCCTATCTCTTCTTGACATGATTACTATGTTAATACTGAACTATTTACATAGTAAACTTTAGTCTCTTGCTAGCTTCAGTATGAAATGGTTTAGGTATTTTAAATTCATAGATTGTTTTTATCATAAACCACACGTTTTCAGACAATTAATGTAGTCCACTGAACTTGGTGAATTTGTCTCATTCTAGGATCCCTCTGTAAGCAGTTAGTTTTCATTTGTAATCGATACCTAGTTAATAGTACTGTGTGATGTGTCGGGCAACTTTCCATAATTCCGTCTTGCGACACGTAAACTCAGTTACAGATCGATTTGAGAAGTTTCTTATCCAATAGCTATGTTCAAACATTAGTCTTTTACTATGAAAATACATTTATTTGTAACATTTTCCATCCATTTTTCTACTCTGTTGGTCTATGGGACTTCACCTGTCTTCCCAACGCCCACCGAAATTGTCCAATCAGATTCATGTGTATTTTTTGGGGAAATAATATAAATCTTCCATTTGTCCTAACATGTCGAAATATAGACCAATTGGCTATCTCAATTTTTAGACTAACCAACTAACTGTAGTTTCAGTGTGATATTATTGACACATCAGTTCAGTCAAAATTCGGATGAAAATTGTTTCTATCTCAATTTCATAGCTAAGTCACATTGTGGCCAAGGCCATTGACTTTTTTATCTGTGATTGGACATAGTGCACGTGAAATTCATCTGCCTACGTTTAATCGATTCTTCATGTTTTGTTGCTAACCTACACAGTCCAAGCTTTTTTTTCCATAATTTTAATATATTCAAAACATTTGTATTTACCATTGGGTAATATTAATCTGGTTAGTTTTTAATCATTGTGACTGAATTCATTCAATCAATTTCTTACAGCTTGAAGAATTGGGAGTTGTATGCTCAAAACAAACTGTTTCTCTTTATTGTTTATCATCTAAATGTAAAAAATCCCAAAGTATATCATCAAATGTAAATCATAGTCATCATAGTGGATCAGATCAATCAGCATTGTATACAACAAATTCAGATTTAACAATTAGTATGACTGAATCAGATCAACTTAATAGTCAATCATTATTAGTTGATGTAAAACAACAAACTATACCGAAAACATTAACAACTTATTCTATATTTTCAAATCCAACTGAAGAATATGAAAATCGAACAAGTTTATTAAATAAACTACTTGGAGAATTAAATCTGTTATCCCAAATTATTTTAAATTTAGAAGATAATCATGATGAATCGTTATGTAATTGTGATATTCATGAATTATGCAAATGTATCTTACAAGATTTAACAGGATTACATAATGATGAAGAAGATGAAGAGGATATATGTGATCAAGAATTGGTATTGCCACCATCTCCACTATCAACAGCACAACATAAAGAGCAAATACATATGGTATGTTGTTTGAATTAATTATGTATGATAATAACAAAATACATTGTTAAAAATTTTGAATCTGGAGTCGACTGAAGTTAGGCAAACATATTGAAGACCTGGGTGCACTGGGCAAGTGTTTTGTTTTAATATCCAGCTTGCCAAAATTGCCCATATAATCCTCTCTGTCAGAGATCAAGAACGAGACTTTCGTCCATAACAGACACTATTGATGAGTCCCGTACTAGGATGAAATAGCTGTTCAGTGCTTCCAGGTTTTTAATTGTTGTTTAACATAGATTGGTTTGTGAATTCGATACCATTCAACCATTTCCACAACCCCCATACTATGGCTATTGTTTCATACAATTTCAGCTGTTCATTTTCTATTTCCAACCCTCATTGATATATACGTAGATACATCCTAGTAAACTTATGGAGTGCAGGTTATGAAGATCTCAATATTACGAGATTCGGTTGGAAAAATTAATAGACTAAATATATTAATGATATCAGAAATGGATTACCATGCACAAGGTTATATATTGTAATGGATTTAATAAATACATAGAACATTAATCAAATGTAATAGTGTATCTTTCTGTGGATGTCTTAATTATCGTCGGAAAATTTGTCAGCAATGTTAATCAGTTCCGTAGTTTTAAAAATCGTTTCTAACGAATGAGACCGTTGATTTCTCATTACTTTAATTGAGTTAAAAGTTCATAAATAACAAGTTTCTTTTCTTATCAAGCCGTTGTTCAGACTAAGGACATCAACCACTTGGTGGGTATGTTAATCGTTCGTTATATTAGTGAAAATTAAGGAATTACACAGTTGTAGATAGGTTTGTACACTAGAAAACGGAATAGAACGAAGGTTTGGCATAAAACTTATCTGTCCAAAACTTAGTAGGTGCACAAGTTTTTGAATTCTTCACTCGACTATTAAAATCCAGATGTATCCAGTGGTAACTTACAACTCTATTTATTCCTATATGTTTGTTTTGACTCAGTAGTATATATTTTAACGGTAAGGTTGTATTATACAACCAAGTTAATGGTGAATGTTGGAACTTCACCAAGGTCACTTAGAATGTATCAAAGTGTGGTTTGGAATTAGATTTGGAATTTGGTAATAATTAGGATTAAAGTCATCATCGTGAACTGATATCACCTATGATGCAAAGATCAGAAAATTTATTATTTAAGTCTTAGCATAATAAACCATGAATTTATCTTTGATTTGTGATTGGTTTAGTGAATGACGATCTCAAGGTCGTCCGTCCATGAAGTACGCCTTTCTTAAGCTTAATATTTAGTTTAAGTAAATACATTAGCACAATATAAAATTAGTGACTATACATCATTTTAATATGATCACTTTCAATGTAATAAATACTTGTAACAAATTAAATATTTCTTAAAGTATTTATTCCCAAAACTTTATCACTTATTCATATTCAACAACTTATGTGTACTTACTTACACCTGTTACCCCTTGTGGAGGAGCATAGGCTGCACACCAGCATTCTCCATCCAACCCTGTCCTGGACAATCCTTTCCAGTTCTTTCCAGTTTTTATTCATCCTTTTCATATCTGCTTCTATTTCCCGGCGTAATGTTTTTCTTTGGCCTTCCTCTTTTCCCCTTCCCTTCCGGATTCCAAGTTAGGGTTTGCCTCTTGGTGCAGTCTGGTGATTTCCTTAATGTATGTCCGATCTACTTCCAACGTCGTTTCCTAATTTCCTCTTCAGCTGGAACCTGTTTTGTCCTCTCCCATAAAACGCTGTTGCTGATGGTATCCGGCCAGTGAATGTTGAGTATTTTGTCTAAACAACTGTTTATAAATACTTGTACCTTCTTGACGATGGTTTTAGTAGTTCTCCATGTTTTGGCTTTGTATAGTAGGACTGTCTTGACGTTCGTATTGAAAATTCTCACTTTTAAGTTAGTTGACAGTTGTATTGAGTTCCATATGTTCTTCAGTTGTAGAAATGCTGCCTTTGCTTTGTTTAAAAGACATGTTTCATTCATAATGTTGTTTATTGTATTCTATTCAATACGTCAAATTATTTCACTAACAAAATTAAACCTCTTTTGTGTATGTAAGGATTGTATTTCAATATGGTCTTTGCTAAATAAACAGTACTATGTAATCGTCAGGATAATTTCGTCATGTAAACAAGATCTTTTCACGGTATAGTTCAATATTTCATGAATTTCATTCATATGAGTATTACCTGCTTAGATTCAATGTCATATTAGAAGTATCTCTCATTTTACTGTATATTGAACCCAATAAAACATACAAGACACAATAGTTTCAATATTCACATGAATTTTAGCCATTTCAAAGAAACGTTTCATCCTTATTTAAAAGAGGGTACAGAAAATAATAGTACTAGATCAGTTTTATTCTTTGACCTACGCTTTTAGTTCAAGATAAGTAAAGATAATTGGTTGCTTTGAATGATGTAAATAAAAGGGAATTTCAACGTGCAACTTACTGGGGTGAGACTATAATTTATGGACGACCTTAAAGTGACGCTAAAGTGACCAAGAGAATGTCCATCTACTAACTACGACAAAATGAGGGTTTTAAACCAGTGTGAGGAATTACAATTATGATTTACAGATGGTGGTTAGGGTTAGAAATTAGATTCAGTGTTTTCATCACGAACTGATATTAGCTATAATGCCAAAACGCTATTCGATCGAATGGATGAGTAAATTTCGTGCCAAAATTCAAGACCTGCTATCTTAAATAATATTGGTTCGTCTGTGAATTATAGTCTCGCTGTATAATCAAACGGTTTATGAATTTCGATATTGGTGAATGCTATGTTGGCAAGAGTTGAGATTGATACCCAATCTTCCAATACACCAGCGAAGCAAGCTACTCAAATGAAAAGACTGAGAATGACAAAGGGATTTTATTGACTAAACTGAATTGACGTATATGCCCTTAGAAAATTAAACCACCAATGGCGTATATCTAATCCCCTTGGAAATCAAAGCTATTTCTTGTCCAATCACAAGCACTTATCATTGGACTGATTCCGGATTATGCCAATGTATCTCCTTTCCATTTTAAAATATAGATCTGGCTTCTCGAATTTAGTTTTATGAGTAATAAAAGTAATATAATATCCAGTATCCAACCACTATGTGATAACTTGATTGTTATTATGGATAGATACATATTTGCGTAAAGATTTGTAATTAGCTTTTGCCATAATATGAACACTACTTATTCTTTTCAAAACACGAAAATTAAAAAGTAATTAAGGTCCACTGAGTTTCCGATGCCCTCCTCTTGACCGGTTGTTCCACAGTTGCCCATTTTTGACTATTGTACAGAAATTTGGGAAATACTATGTCCCACATTTCTATTGACTAATGGGAGGCTTTGGATAACTTACGAATTTGCTTACGTTTGTTACCCCTCGTGGGTCAAAAACCGCCAATCCAAGATTCGTCAACCAACTCTGTCCTGAACTCTTTCTAGTTTTTTCCAAGTGCTATTCATTCCTTTGATGTCTGCCTCCTATTTCCAGCTCATTGTCATCTTTGCCTTTTGCTTTGAGGATTCCAAGTTAGGGTTTGCCTCGTGATGCAGTTTGATTATTTCCACAATGTATATCTTGCCCTATCTCCAGCGTGTTTTCCTAATTTCCTTTTCAGCTGGAATCTGATTTGTTCTTCCCCACAGTCGGTTGTTGCTTATGGTATTCGGCCAACGGACCTTGAGTATCTTGCGTAGATAACTGTATATAAATACCTGTATTTTTTGATGATGCTTCTAATAGTTCTAGCTTTGGATAATGATTTAGACTAAATAGTGAAAGTTGGATATACTATTTGCGCAAGATATTTCCGCGAATCAAGTAGAGCATGATTTATGGACTAAATCCAAATTGTTTAAAATTTGTACATCATGTACACCGGAGGGATGTTGAGGAAATCCAAACAAGTTGATTTAGTTCATGGTAGTTTGGATTATCTAGTTGTTAATATTTTGATTGAAACTCGATTAGTTGTCGTTGGGATATGTGCATCCCGTGCAGATTGCCTCGGTATAGCCATTGTGGCACAAACTGGCATAGACTAGATGGATTATGGCTAGCAGTGGAGTCTGTGAATCGCGTTTCGTCGTATTTTGGACTCATCAGCCCGACTGGGGTCGAGTCCCAGAGCCTCGGCTTGGGCGCTCTGGCAGTGTACCAGCCTTCACACAAATCGAGTGATGAAGCGTGATGCTTATATATTTGGTACCTCCTTGCACCAATGTTTATGTGTTTGAATAAATAAATAAAAAGCCCCAGAGCAAACGGCAACTCTAGGATGTGGCACGTACATTCGGCTGACGAGTTCTAAAAAGGATGAAACGCTCTTCGTGAATTCCTCTGCTAATCATATTCCATCTATTTTATATAAACCGGATAATTATCATTAAATTTTTACTCATCTCAGAGTAGGAGGTTATGTACAATCAGTCAGTCACAACGTAGAACTTCGTACGTACGTACATCAGTTCGAGTTGCCATACCACATCAACACAGAGATGCAGTTGTCGATTCAAGTCCCATAGTGGTAGAAGTAGTAAGAGTATAAGCATTAATGTGAAAGATTAGGGTTTGAAGATGTTATTCAAGGAGTATAATCCAGTGAAATAAATTTGAAAAGAGAAAGGGACAAAGAATTCAGAATATTAGAATTTGACAGAACACAAATAGTGAATGCAACTTCGCCATTGCAAACGATTTTGAACCATATCATTCAAGGTCTCTAACCATAGATTGTTATCAAATTTGCGGATCCCAACCAGGTAGTCTACATCTACCAACATGGCTCAGTCCACTTATCAGTGACTTCATGGATTTATGCCACGTTTTGGTCTGGCCGTCCCTAGCTTTCTTCCAACCTACTCCTCCTGGAAGTGGATTGGGCACACTTTGAGGAAATCACCCAATTGTGTCACAAGACAAGCCCTCACATGGAATCCTGAAGGTCAAAGGAGAAGAGGAAGACCAAAGAACACATTACGCCGAGAAATTGAGACAGACATGAGAAGAATGAACAAGAACTGGAAAGAACTAGAAAAGAAGGCCCAGGACAGAGTGGGTTGGAGAAAGCTGGTCGGCGGCCTATGCTCCATTGGGAGTAACAGGCGTAAGTAAGTAAGTAAGTACTCCTACACCATAAAACATTGCACATCGGGGCAGTCGGTGGTTGGACATACGTGACACGTGTCCCAGCCATCTCAACTGATGAAATTTCACTACTTCACTAATCAGTTTGCCATCCTTACCTAGTACCCGTTTCCCAACAACTGCATTACTTACTCGTTGGCCCCAGGACATACGAGCAGTGTTTCGAAGACACCTATGATCGATTACTAGTAGCCTACGAATATCCCTTACTCTTACCGTCCATGTACGTACATTTTTATTTTAATTTCTATAATGAAACTGTATATGTACCGTTGTAAATCAAAGATATATTCTATTAATTCTTCAGAGAATAGTTTGCTAGTATAGGTTTTCTTACATTAAAACCTATTCATATTGGATAGATAAATTTATTTGTCCTATGCACTTTGCATACTTATTAAATGTACTGTGTTTAATATTGACATCATCATATAAACACTTCACAATATACTACTGTTATCAATATTAATCATTCTTATCTTGTTATGAATATAAATGGTTTAAATGGTCACAATGAACTATCATTGATAATTAAAATAAAGAAATATTTATAATTTTAGATCAAAGTCTTTATTCTGAAAAATTATTATTGAATGCATACCGATTTACAGATGAATACAGAAAGCAAGTAAAGGACAGATGTATAATTTTAAATTATTTAGAATGATGTAGATTATAAACGATTTTGAGACTGCCCCCCAAATGCCCTGGTAAGGCCGAGAGTTGGGAGAGTACGCTCTCTCTCTCTCTCTCTCTCTCTCGAAATGCTCTCACACGGCCACGCGTATATAGCCTCTGTCAGGGAAGTCCTACTCACTGCCTCCTCGTGACGATGGTTTTGTTTACAAAATTGAGAGGACAAAAAGCGAATGTCCGGCGCTTTAAACGGGTTGGTGGACACAGAGGGTCTACCTAGGGGAGTTGGAAAACCCCCATTCCAAATAAATGGTGCACATGGTCTCCAGTATCCTAAAGGAACAAATGGCGTATGAATCAATCATTGGTCACCGACTACCATGGGACTGCATCTCCTCACGATGCTTCACTGCCTTATGGATTAGACCTTCAGGTTGAAGGCTCCGGATGTGGTCCCCTAAGAAAACCACCTGCTTCAGTTTGGGCACCAGGGTAGTATCACAGTCCTCACACAAATCAAATGAGATTTGTCTGGTGCTTCCTTGTACCAATATTTATGTGTTTAAATAATAAATAAATAAAATTTTGAGAGTAGACTTATCAAATGGATTACAATAGTAGGAATCACTAGTTGGAAACTAAGAATTATTCGTCGATGGACCAGGATATACTTTTGTACTGAATTAAACTGACCACATGAACAAGAAGAAAATATCTATTCTTATTCTAGATAGACATTACTGTGATATAACAAGAAGCATAGTTTTTTAATGAGTAAACTCTGTCTAATCAATTTCAATTAATTTTTGAAATGTGTGTTATATTTTTGACAGATTTCAACGGCGAATACTGATGCTAACAATCTCACTGGTAAACAGAATACGAATGATATATCAGCCATATGCGTTCCCTTACCAAGTACTTGTCGAGTGAAATCACCCGTTCGATTGTTAGTTTTCTATTTTGAAATTTTATCAGAGCTTATGGAATTAAAAGATCTTGAAAATAAAGTAAGTCACTTAATAATCTTTTTATGTTTAAAAAAATGATTAAACATTTATATACTTTGTAATAATATTCATGCGTGCGGGGTTCGTGAATGTGCACTGCTGAAAAGTCCTATACTGGGACGGAGCAGATGTTCATTACTTCCAGGTTTTCAATGGTTCGTGATTTCAATGAAATTCAAGGAGTTTCATAATGTTGTACTGAAAATATTTTAATAACTAGAAATGATTATTTAAAAACTATACAATTACTTTCTTGTTCTTTCGAATATCACCTTTATTTTTACAGTACACACTTAGAAGGTATACTCATTTCATTGATCTTGGACATTCATTTTTGTTTTCCGGTCGACTTATTTTATAGAAATTCTATTTTTCTATAACACAAACTATGTATGACATTGGTATGAACATTCAATGGGTGTATATTTTTTTAGTGGTGAATAGGGATAGTTTATTTTCTTGATTTTTTTTATAAATTCATATACACATATTTCACGAATTGTTATTCTAAACATCTGTGAATGAATACTATATACTCCTTTGGAAATTTGTTTCCTTATTTTCTTTGTTTTAATGTATTTACATAGAAATCATGAACCGATCAATGTGAGACTACCATTAAAAAGTGGAAGCGGTGGACGGTCATTTCATCCTAGTATAGGACTCCGCAGCAGAGCGTATCCACAACAACATCGTCAGGGATCGAACCTAGGACCTTTGGCGTGCACGTAAATACCTAATCTTTAAGCCGTTGAATAAGAATACAACGGTGTTGATGTGGAACTTCGATCAATTCATAATATTGTGAAACCTTCATTCATTATCTGTGGCGGACAATTGTCTCATCCAATATAGCTGAACTCCATTAGTCATGGCTTCTCATTAGAACTCCGAGAATTCGCTCTCGAAGCTAGTGAACATCGTGCATTGGCTGAAGTTAGACACTAACACCGTTGGATACCGGCCCAATGGTCTAGAGCGTAATAGTTCTTGCGCAAGACTGAAAATTCTAGGTTCGAATGCTGATGATGAGTCCTATATTAGAAAGAAACGACCGTCTAGTGCGTGAAGGTTTTAAATGGTAGTCTAACACTGATTGGCTCATGATTTTGATGAAATTTAACAATCTCCACAATCCTACATAGTTTTAATATAAGAATTCCATACATCTCATATTATCTTTCATGCAGAACAGTTTAATATGTTAAATTTAATTAGACACTATTTCAATTGTACTATATTATATAAATAGTCATTTTTAATATTTCTCTTCCATTGTTTAACAAATATTTCAATATGAATTTTATTCATATGCCCTGGTACGGCCGAGAGTGGGGAGAGTCCGCTCTCTCTCGAAATGCTCTCACATGGCCACGCGTATATAGCCTCTGCCAGGGAAGTCCTAATCACTGCCTTCTCGTGGCGGGGGTGTTGTTCACGAAGTTGAGAGGACGATAAGCGAATGTCCGGCACTTTAACCGAGTTGGTGGACACAGAGGGTCCACCTAGGGGAGTCGGAAAACCCTGATTCCAAACCAATGGTGCACATGGGCTCTGGTATCCTGATGGAACGAATGGCGTATGAATCAATCGTTGGTGACCGGCTACCATAGAACTGCATCTCCTTACGATGCTCCATTGCCTTGTGGATCAGACCTTTACATCAAAGACTCCGGGTGTGGCCCTCTAAGGAAGCCACCTGCCTCAGTTTGGGCACCTGGGTAGTATCACAGTCCTCGCACAAATCAAATGAGATTTGTGTGGCGCATATATATCTGGTGCCCCTTTGTACCAATATTTATGTGTTTTAAGAAAAATACAAATCATGTAGCTTAATGGTGTAAATTAATGATTAATTTCAATTGATTATGTTCAATTATTAATTAAAACAATCACCTGGCACTTATTCTCATAATAGTCACTTTAAAGTGCTAAAGATCTTAAGTCAGCTGTTGTTTTTTCACAGTTTAGTAGAAAAACAAACAA
The DNA here is from genome assembly GCF_000237925.1 of Schistosoma mansoni. Classification (NCBI taxonomy): domain Eukaryota; kingdom Metazoa; phylum Platyhelminthes; class Trematoda; order Strigeidida; family Schistosomatidae; genus Schistosoma; species Schistosoma mansoni. The sequence continues at coordinate 8,174,062 of NC_031495.1, forward strand.
ACGATTAATTTGTTACATTTTGGTCTGTGGTACTCAAATGTTGTGTTCGTTTAAAACTAACTCTTCAATTTTAAAACAAATTAGCCAAGATCTCAAATGAAAATGGAACTTTGTTTCTTTTTATCTGAAGTATGTAATGTTTAACTGAAATGTGTTTAATTTCTAGTCCATAGAAAGACGCTTCAATTATAGTGAGCAGTCTATTATCGTTTTTTTTCAGCAGAAGATATAACAAGGGCTAGTAATACTATATCTATGACTTAGCAGGAAGTCACATGTTCAGTGATCCTTTCCATGGTCATGATTAATATTACTGAAATATTATTGTTAAGTTAACGAAATAATAAATTGTAAAATAAAACAGCCCCCAAATGCCCTGGTACGGCTGAGAGTGGGGAGAGTCCGCCCTCTCGAAATGCTCTCACATGGCCACGCGTACATAGTCTCTGCCAGGGAAGTCCTAATCACTACCTTCTCGTGGCAGTGCTGTTTACAAAGTTGAGAGGACGAGAAGCGAATGTCCGTCGCTTTAAACGGGTTGGTGGACACAGAACGTTCACCCAGGGCAGTTGGAAAACCCTCATTCCAAAACAATAGTGCACATGGGCTCTGGTATCCTGATGGAACGAATGGTGTATGAATCAATCATTGGTCACCGACTACCATGGAACTGCATCTCCTTACGATGCTCCACTGCCTTATGGATCAGATCTTTAGGTCAAAGGCTCGGGGTGTGAACCTCGAAGAAAACCACCTGCTTCGGTTTGGGCACCCGGATAGTATTACAGCCCTCACACATATGAAATGAGATTTGTGTGGCGCATATATATCTGGTGACTCTTTGTATCAATATGTATGTGTTTAAAAAAATGAATAAATAAACTAAATAAAACATGAAAATGTTTAATATGTGTTGTGTATTTTACGTTTACAAAATCTTCCCAAGAGATCTGTCAGGGTCGATTGGAGACTTAATTTGTTGAACCCTATTGTCAAAGTGATTCAGCCTTTTCCGGTTTAGTAATTAATAGTGAAATATCTAGCCATAGATCTTTCGATTTTGTCGGCTTAATGTAATTTTGACTGATGTAAGATTAGATCAAAAATGTAGTGTATCCTGATATAGTGTTTTTTTTAAAAATGTAGATTGATGAAATAAATAATTAACAGCAGGAAACTTGAAACTAAATGCAAAGTTTTGTATAGCCTTCTGTAAGTTAATAAAATGTTGAGTAATTAACGTTGTTTAAGGTTACATAGTTGTAAATAAATGAGAGAAATCAGTTTCTCAGTATAGAGGTTTGTGGAGATTATTGGATGTTGTTCATATCACAAACTGATCTAAGTTGATTATCCATTAAGAATGAGGAATCACTGGGCAGTTGTTTCGTCTTAGTATGCGACTAGTCAGCAGTGTTCACCCACGAACTCACCACAGGATATCGAGCCTTAAGACCTTTGATTCTTCATGAGATTACTTAACCTCTAGATCTTAAATCGGGCAGCTTTCAGTAGCTGTCTAATATTAGCCGGTTAGTGATAACAATAACATTCAATGATCTTCACAAACCCGTATACAGATAATTATCATGTGCTCATAGGTGAATAATTTTAATGGGTAATTCTGCTATTTTAGTTAAAAGGCAGAACAAGTGGAGTTCAACCTCGTCGTGTGTGGGAAAGATATCTGCTGAAGACAATGGTTGATGGTTGATCAACATTATGGATTGGTTGAAGTTAGATAATAATACCGTTGGATGGTCATTTCAGCGGTCTAGAGGTTATCATTTTGTACTCAAGAGTGAAGATCCTGGGTTTGCTTCCCGTTTGTGAGTTGTTGAGTGCGCACCTTTGAGGAATCCATTACTATAATGAAATAGCTGTCCAGTGCTTCAAGGTTTTCAATGGATATTGATAATAATAATAATAAAATCAGTTTGTGTTGGTGTATATATATTCATTGAAATTACCAGATGTTTATGAAAGACTGATTTCATCTTATTCTATTTGAATTAAGAATAAAAATTTTCGTAACCACTTTGGATTTTTTTGTTTTATGCATAGTATCAATAGAATCAACAATTAAAAACACATTGACTCATGATCCCAACTATATAAAATTACTAAAATCTCCACAAAATCCCCTTCTGATAATGATCATATGCTCACTAATGACTGGCTCAATGAGGTATTTACTGGAGTTCTAGTGAGAAGCGGTGACCAGTCGAGTTCAATCAGGTCTGTTAGGAGATATCAACTCACTGAAGACATTGGTGAATGGTTGCTCAATTTCGTGGATTGGTTGAAGTTAGACATTAACACCGTTGGATGCCGACCAGCTCAGTGGTTTGTCGGTTAAGTGCTCGCGTGCGAAACTGATAGGTCCTGGGTTCGAATCTCGTGAGGTGGGATCGTGGGTGTGCACTGCTGAGGAGTCCCATAATAGGACGAAACGGCCGTCAAGCAGTGCTTCCAGGTTTTCCATGGTGGTCTAGCTTCCATTGACTCATGATCTCAACTACATAACAAATTAATATTATTCAAATTTTTTTGTATAATTTAGATAATTATTTACTCTATTTATTTTCGACGTCTCCCATAATTATTTTGTTTTGTATTATTAAACAGCCTTGGAGTGTTCGTTTGATTCGTTGTTCTAGGTTATTTTTCTAACTTTTAAAATTGTTATTTCCATTCATTGAAATTCCTTTGCTATTGAATCCCTTTTTGAATGATATAAAATATAGGAATTCTCTTTTTTTAAAGTGTTATGACTTTGGTTCGTCCACTGATCCTATGGTTGGATATGTAAGGAGATTTATCTCAAAACTAGTTATCCACCTCGATGTACTAGGCTATTTAGTATAAACTTGAGATTGTGGATATGTTAGTTTAATTTGTGACTAATTGACCTTGTCGTCACAGAAATGTCCTAATCTCTAACTAATGACCTGTTACACGAACACTGACTGGTTGGCAACGTAAAGAAAGACGACCTTATTAATAATGTCCTTTTCCGAATTGTCTTTTAGCCTAAAAAAGTACACTATTAAAAATATGACTACAATACACACGATCAATAAGAAAATACAAAATGTAACGAAACAGGGCGTTTACAGTATAAAATTAAAGTACCAACTACATGCCTAAATTACAATCACTTGGATACAGAATAAAATACAGTGACAATTTATAAATCAAACAAAAGTTTGAGATTAGGAATATCAAACGAAACGTAATAAACTAACTGTTCATCAATCAGTCAGTCAGTCAGTCACAACGTAGAACTTCATACGTACGTACGTACATCAGTTCGGATTGCCATATCATCATCAATAAGCATAACGAAATACGAGTAATAATATTTCGAAAAATAGATTATCCAGTTTATTATGTTTATTTATCCTTCTCGTTATATAACATAAACCGTAACCATTGGTAACGTTCGATATACTTTTTATTGATATTTCTACAACTCTCTTGAAATTAGATATTCTTTTTTTTCACTTAATAGAGTTTATAAAAGAGTAACATTGCTCAAAAATACTCTCTTAATCTTACCAATAGTCCGAAATCTCATACTTATTAAATTGAATAGCTTCTAATGAATACAAATTCCTTGATTAAACTTTTTATCTAATAACTTAAATCACTTTATCACTTCTCTTTACATCTTAACACTTTAATCAATGAAGATCAATAATTATATTCTAGATATTAGTGAACTAAGGGTTACTCCTTTTTATAAACTTTGAAACTATACTATAGATACTAAATTCACTTACTGTCAATATAATATTTAATTAAATCATCTCTCTATCATTCATTCTTTATGACTACTTACTATTATTCTATATAGTGAAATGAGTAAACTTTGTCAAAATTGTATAGTAACTAATCTATGTTATTATTATCATCTTTTATAACTGACTATTTCTATTCTCATTTGTACTATGTGTCTTTTGTTTATTACTTAACAAATTTCTCTTATATCTCATTGTTAAGAAGTGAGTTTTATTTATTTTATTTGAACACATAAATATCGGTAAAAGGGGGCACCAGATATATATGTGCCACACAAAAGGTTGTCATTTCATTTAATTGTGTGAGGGGTATGATACTGCCCGGGTGCCCAAATTGAAGCAGGTGGTTTTATTAAGGGGTCACACTCCAAACCTTCGACCTAAAGATCTGATCCATAAGGCAGTGGAGCATCGTGAGGAGATGCAGTCCCATGGTAGCCGGTGACCAATAATTGATTCATACGCCATTTGTTACTTCAGGATCCTGGAGCCCATGTGCAGTATTCGTTTGGAATGAGGGTTTTCCAACTCCCTATGTGGACTTGCAGTGTCCACCAACCCGGTTGAAGCGCTGGACATTCGCTCTTCGTCTCAATTTCGTATACAATATCCCTACCACGAGGAGGCAGTGAGTAGAACTGCCCTGACAGCAGCTGTATACCCGAAGCCATGTAAGAGCATTTCAGGAGAGCGGGATCTCCCCACTCTCAGCCGTACCAGGGCGTTTGGGGACTGTAAAGCATATAATATAAAATTAAAATATGAGTGTGACAAAAGCACCTCTAATCTTTATTTGTCTTTTACCAGAAGCATTATGTACTGCTAGTTCAATTGTATAAGTCTTATTAACTAATAATGTATAATACTTAATAAGCAAAGATGGATAGTGGCTAACAGTGGAATCCAGGACGAGCGTTTCGTCCTATTTGGGACTCGTCAGCTGGATGTTCCTGCATTTCAGAGTTGATGTTCACTCTGGAACTCGAACCCAGTACTGTTCGCTTCAAACGCCATCGCGTTATCCACTTAGCTACTGAGTTCTGATAGCCACTTGCTTGTGCAATGGGGTGAAGTTTAAATTCATTGGGAAGATTCAAACAAACAATACCAAGTGAATAATACTTAATGTTTAATTATTAATTTCTTGGTTGAATAACTCTCTGTTTGTTTTTTTCTTTTAACTTAAATTTGAATCGATACCGATTGTAGTGATGGTGATAGAAGAAAGAAAACTACTTAGTGAACACTCCCAACTTCTTTTATAGTTTTAAAATATCATATTATATATATGACTAGTTGAATTTTATGTGTTTTCCTAGCGTCCATATATTTGTCTTTGTTCAGTTTCACCCATAAATATATATGTGAAAAAAACTGGTAGCGTTAATTCATTTAGCACGTAAAAAGGTCATTCATAATCCATAGTTGGATGAAATTATCCATATTGTTTTCATTAGTCATTAAGTGTTTTACTATCATTTCCTCACTCATTTAATGGGTAAATACTATTCAGTGGGATGTAATTCTCATTCACTAATTTATTCAAAGTTTCTGAAGTTATCTATCACTGTCTGGTTTAGTCATGTTCAGTGTAAATGAGGACCATATGCTGGATGAAAAACACAATTATAATAATTGTTAAGGATTTAGATAAAATCTGGCGAGACTATAATTTATGGACGAGCTAATCAGAAGCGTCTGAGGGGTTTCAAGGTCACGGCGCCAATTTCAGTGCCTGATGGTCATGTACGATCGGTTTACAGAGAATTTTAGAGAAGACTTGACAATTAAGCGGCTAAAAAAATGAGACTATTAAGAAGTTCCTTTATTTGTGATTGTGGTAATTAAGTGACTTGTAGACGTTGTGCAGACTACCGTGATGTTGTCCTTCGATGTAATATATGTTGAAGGAAGACGTTTGCTAGAATAGGAACCTTTATCACTCGATTCAGATTGAGAATAAGGCATATTATAACAATAGCCGCAAACTGTATGATAAAAGCAGCAGTAACATTGACTGAAAAAATCGCAGATGTTACTGAAACTTCGGCTGTTCAGTGGTATGAGTGTTGTGGGGACATATCCGTATTAAAAATGATAAACTTACACAACCGGAATACACACAAACAATAATGAAGCTATGTGGTCGAGGCTGAGAGGGTTTTTGTGAAATTATCATGGCTCCAGAGATCAACTATTATGGAGCCATATGGATGAGTTCCTCTACCTTATGCATTACGATTTAAGAACCTCTGAGCGTTTTTCTAACCTTGACGAGTTTTTGGACCATATAAAAGGATGTATCCACTTTAATTATTTGGTTTTGTATAATATATTTTTACTCTGTGCTGACTGTTCGCTGATTGGCTAATATTTCTCAGGGTCACTTAAGATTCGCTCAAAGGTCGTCCATAAATTATAGTCTCGCCCAAAACCTGTAATGAAAGTTATACAATAGTGTGCTGCATTCGTCCACTAAATTACCGGAAAGCACTACGACGACACACTTAGTGAACGATTAAAACATCCGGAATAATCTCTCAACCGTATAGCCTGTTATATAAGATAAAGATTTTGACAAATCAATAAATGAACATTGAAGAATATAAAATAAGAAATCCAAATAATTCAGTTGACTAAAACTATTACGATTATCACCGTCATTATCTTATAGATTAAATAATATACCTATGGTTTTATTGATTACCACATTATGGGTACTGTATAGTGTGCTTGTTTAAACATGCTGTTGTTTCCTTTTTCTTGTTTATTTAATTTTATATCCTGCTTATTCACGCTTTTTGTATGTTTTAGATCAGGAATGAATGTTTGCGTCCTGTTTTTAGTATGTTTTCATTCTAGTCTTGTTCTTCTATTTACATCGTAATCATTGCTTGGTTATTAATCCCTGTAAAGTTGTACAACTTAAATGACTGATACCTACTGAATTTTTATTTCTTTTCTTCTCCGGTCAGTTAGACAAACGGAATGTAGAAACTGGCACATGTGCGTATATCAGTTCAATTTGTCATACCCCATTAACACAGCAAGATGAAATCGTCAGCGTAAATTTTAGAGTGACAGAGGTAGAAACAGTATTGGTGATAGTTGAAATGATTAAGCATCGAAGATACAATTCAAGGAAACAGTAATTAGTGAAGTAGTGAAAATTTCTGAAGAACTTCTAAAGTTAGGATCCAAGGGAAGACATAAGGTAAATGCATCTGGACCATTAAGAACTATTTTGAGCTGTGTCAATGAAAATCCTTTACGATTGGTTACAATAACTAGATCGTCTGTACCTGTCTACACTGCTCAGTCTGATAGTCAGTTGTTCCTGACACATATTCTTCCCTTTTTCCTCTATTCGAACGTTGAACTGCTAAATTTAGATGATAACTGTGTTGAAAGGATGATAGTTTATTCTGGTTATTGATTACCCATGTAATTGATAAAAAATGTACAAGACAAAACGAACAGTTATTACTAATGAGTATCAACATTTAGGACTGGTTGTTTGCGTCAAAGATACTCATTTTTTCCTAGTATGGGACTGACTTATCAGCAAGTTAAATCTCTCCCGATTTCGGGGGATCAAACTTAGGACCTACAGGTCTCACGGTGAGTACTAAACCGGTAAAATATTGAGCCCGTATGTATATCACTTAATGTCAGTTCAGTGGTTTAGGGCTTTAATACTAGCTGCAAGACCTGTAGGTCCTGGGTTCGATCATCGGTTGGGTCATGGATCCACACTACCGAGAAAGTTCCCAGTGGTTTTCTAATTAAGGTCAGCCTGTGGTGTTAACTATGAAGTCCATAATCCTCACAACAGTTTCTAAAACGAATTCAAAATTATGTTTGTGAAAAGTTTGTTAAACAAATATTACAAAAAGAACAATGGATGAGTTTCAAAAAAGAAGATTTCTAGTTGTTAGTACAAAACTCCAGTATAAAATAAATGATGATAGTAATTTTAAGTTATTCAGTTTAACAGACAAAATAGAATTCAAGTTGACTGTAGTCGAGTTTTTTAACTACAACTAACTGAACTAGATGTAACCGAGATTCGTTACCATTAATGTAAACAGTAGGAAGTGGTCCGACCATTTCAGGTTATTCATTCATTTTTAATATAATTGTGTAGTATAATAAATTGGTAATTTGGTAAAAGTGTAATATATCACCAATCGACGTTGAGGTCATTACCCATTTAACATGCACCGTGACCTTGATAAAGCTTTCATTTTCACCATTGGCTCAGCGGTAGAGCATAACGTTATCGTAAGTTAAGTTGGAAACAATTCACTTAAACTTCGATCATTGATAATTGATTTATATATATATAGTCGAAGAGTTGTTAATAATACAATTAGTACAGGGGGTTAGTGTTTTTACCATTGAAATCACGAAGTGATCTTAGTTAGACCACAATTGAAAACCTGGGAGCATTGGCCAGCCGTTTCGTCCCAGTATGGAACTCCTAAGCAGTGCTTGTCCACAACCACACAACTGGGAACTGAACTCAAGAATTTTGGTCTCGTATGCGAACAGTTAACCTCTAGACCACCCAGCTGGCATCTAATGGTAGTAGTGTCTCTAATTTTAATCAATCCATGACCTTGTACAACCCCTACCTGTGGGAGTTAACTGGGTTCTATGGCTGCGTGAGGTGTCGTGGATAAACACTGCTGAGTTCTATAATTAAAAAAAACGGCGATCCAGTGCTACCAGGTTTTCAACGGTGGTCTAAGATCAGTTCATAATTTCAACAGTGAAAATAATGAAACTGATAAAATATTTTCTAAAAAGTTCTATGTTAATAATACGTGTATAATCATGGAGAGAATATTACAATCAAACAACAAAAGGAGAGAAGAGACAGTAAGAAAAAATGTTGTTTAGCAAAACATCTGTATGTTACTTAAATACTGATCAAGAAAATAAAACGGTTATTAAGTCACTTACGAATGTCTTTATTAGTTTACATGTGCTTGTGGAAGCAAGTACTCAGAAAGGAATGAAAGAAGACCATGTACACAAGGTTTTCTGAACATATTCCTCGAAAACTGTGTTTGAAAGAAAGTAAGGTATTCATAAGTGCTATCACTAAACCTTTAAAGGTTAGCGAACGCAACGTGAATATCGCAAGGATGTTTAAAATAATTAACAAGCAGCAAACATCACTTTGTTGAGGCCATTAGCATCAAGCACTTTCTACTTGACCTCTGTATACAGAAAGAATGTGTGGTAAACCTCACATTGGCATGGTAAGATGGTTATATAACTTCGACGTTCGTCAATTGCATGATCGCTTTATGATACGTCATATTATATACTTACGCTTGTTACCTCTCGTGGAGCATAGGCACCCGATCATCAATCTCCAAACTATTCTGTTCTGGGCTCTCTTTTACAGTCATTTCTAAGTGCAGGCATGCTGCCATTGCTTTGCCAATCTGTGCCTTCACATCTGCATCTGATCCCACTTGTTTATCAATAATGCTGCTCAATATACAGCTTAAAAAGTTCTACTGATATCCATTCACGACGCTTACTTGAATTTCATGTCAACTAAGCGCCTTAATTACCACACATTTGTTAAAACTTTTTTAATTACTGTCTTTTTATCATTTGTGACTGCATTCCTTTTCTTAAAATGACTAAACCATATCAATCCTCATAAATCTTAATAGTTACATTGAATATGTTGTTTCCCCTTCTAATTTCTTATATCTTCTCGAACAAAACATTGATTACAGTATGCAAAATTTTGTATAATGATAGTACTAATGTAAATTTAGGCTGTTTTCAGCTGATGATAAACCTTATAAGTATATATACACATTGAATTCATTTTATTCTTGTTATATTCCGATAACAATAGTAAATGGTAACTTTGGGATCCATCTATGGACCAATATTATGCATATATTTTTTATCGTATAATTGCAAAGTAACTAAACTATTCATACCGCAGAGGCTGTTATTGGTGTTCTGGACCTAACTGGCTGGGCTAGGCAGAAAGCAGAGCTCGTACGGTTTTCGTGTGTCACTGTTCCAATCGATAATTCGCTGCTCTTTGATTGGCGGTCTTATCGCGTCATACATTAACTGGGCATCCACTCGGCCACAAGATGTATCAATTCTACAAAGCTTTCTTTATTCGTTTTGTTTAAATTCCATTATGATCAATTCTTCGACTACATATTACAGTTCTTTATTACACGACTATTATAATGTTGAACTTTTTATTAAATACAGCCTTGTTCCTACATATATATATATATGCTTTGTATGAGTGGTTATTTTTCAAATGCCAAGTGAATTATACTATGTCACTCAAGCTGATATTTCATTGATCTCTTTTTTGGTTAAAATTTGCTATAATTCCTATATATTGAGATTACTTAATTTGAGGTATAAAGTATGATAATATGGACGAAATTAAAACAACCGCGATGAATTTCCAGTTAGGTCTTAGCCAATTAGAAAGCAGTTTTTATAGATGGATAATTTATGGAAAATAAAAAGGATGTTGCAAAGTGTAAACAGATTTTACAAATGGTGGAGAAGATTTGTAGCTCGGGTGGATGATTTTGATGGAGTTTTGGTCTCTGAGCTGGATGGTTTGGCCGTGGAGCTTTCATCGTCCTTCTGAACGACATCATCAGCACAAACGTCAAGTAGAAATGAAGTGTTTGAATTTCTCCCACTTGTGGTTCACAGCTCGTCCTGTGCACCCTGATGTTGATACAACCAAAACAAAGAAATAAACAATGACAGATTTAAGGTCAACAAGAACCAATCAACATCGAGGTGCACAGGACAAGCTGTGAACCACATGTGGAGAAATTCAAACACTTCACTTCTACCCGAAGTTTGTGCTGATGATGTCGTTCAGAAGGACAATGAAAGCTCCACGACCAAACCATCCAGCTCAGAGAACAAAACTCCATCAAGATTTTACAAAATTAATAGGTTTGTTAATGTCTTTTATAGGTTACTCTGTCGGTTAGTTAGAAAAACGACTTAAAAACTTGTCTTCTCAAAACTTTAAAAGGGATCTACATAGACTTTTAAGAGTCCCTATATTGTTCTTAGCTAGTGTTGGGTAGTTAGCGTTAAGGTTAGGGGGTTTCGGGTTACAGTTTTATCACAAACAGACATCAGATATAGTGTTAAACTGCTCTGTAACCTTATGGATGAATAAATTTCGCTCAAAAATATAAAAGATGCTATCTAACTAGTTCATCCGTAAAATTTAGTGCCACCTGGTTTGGGTTTGTTTCAGGATTAAGGATTTAGAAGATAGCCTCTGAAAAGATAGAATTATGCACTTAATACATTTAGCATTATAATGTTCACTCCATGGTTTCATAAAACCGCATTCTGCGACCATTTTAAATGTTTTGAGCAGTATCCAAACGCATTCCTTTGGATCACTATAAATGATACTTGAATTTCGCTCAGAAACCTAAAAATCTCATTCTCGATTGTGATTGGCTTGTCCCTAAAGTATACATATATCAAAATCAACTCTTAATTCTCTTCACTTTCATTTCGGTGACAACACATACAACTTGAGTGGATTGGCTAGAGATTGATCAATTGAAGTTTTTAATATTAACAAAGGTAAAATATGGCCTCTTACAAATAAAAGTCATATTCATTGTACAAGTTAGTGGCGATCCGGTCTTAGTACCTTAGTGAATATTGTCCCGATATCTGAAGCAAAAGGTACTACATTCGAATCTCAGAATGAATATCAACAGTGGAATACAGGTATATCTGTTCAATAAGTCCCAAATATGGCAAAAATACCCATTTCAAATTTAACTGGTTGTCACTATCTAGCGTTTGTTGATATTTTGCATCCAATCAACTAATATTGATAATTTTAATTCAATTTATCCATACACCACTTGAAGCCGGTTTGAACAGCCTATTATTATTTTCATTAATATTGTAACTAGTGTAAACTTCATGGTGTTAGGTAGATTTTCACACAGATTTTTTTCCATTATTATAGGTTTCTATTGAATATAAATTCACATTTATCTTAACAATAGGTATCTTTCTCACGAATCATTGCTAACATCAAAAACTTGTTGGGAAACTTACTTGTACATTATAGTTGGTTTACTAAAAGTATTAAGCGTCTAAAACGATTAAGCTAAGGAGGTTTTGTTCTTTTTATTTTGACCATAAAAATTAGTTGTTCCAACTATACCCCTAACAGTTATATGTCGCTTTACGATTTTTCTATGCTGTTTATCTTTACCGTATTTGTTTGTCTAAATACGTCACATTTCTGATCTACACTGTACACAAATAACAGAATATTTGTGGGGTGTTTAGGTAAAATTTAGGGATATGTAAATCAATATGATTATTGTTTATAAACAAATGCGGTAAATGACTGTCTCGGATAATTTAAGAAATGGTATTAAGTGCATAGAAATCACGGCCTACTCTCTGTTAATCTTCGGTTGTGATAAGTGGTTTGTTAATGTGGGAACCATGCATGTAGATATTGTTAGAAGCGTCTTTGGAGTATTGGATGCATTCGGTTAGACAATTAAACTATTCAATTTCGGCGACAACTTGTGTGGTGCTTTATTCGAAGGATTAAGATATCACTTAGAACCGGCGAACAGAACAAAAGTCACTAAGACAACAACGGTACAGACTAAGCTCCACACTGAACCATTGTAGTTTCTCGTTAAGAATTAATTAGACGTTGGTATTTATTTGCAATACCACTAAGAGTCAGTTTGGGGTCCTAGTCCAATTAATACAGTCGCCATGTCCTAATGTCACTAAACTTTTGTGATTGTAGACTAGATACGAGGGTGAGTGCTTTAAACTGACCTTCAGTCAATGAATTCAGCCAGGAGTGTTCACATTCGCGGTTAATGATGCTCAGATGCATAAGGAAATCAACGTCTTCGTTCTTAATTAGCTTTGAACATTGATAACTTGTACTGACTAATGAGAAATTATCTCAAAACTGTTGGCTTAATGGTTTGACAGTGTCAGAAAATGAGCGGTCACGTAAGTTCTGTGGCAAAATCAAATTTCAGTATCTATCTAACTTATTTGGACCCGATTTCGGAAGTAGCGACCGAACCTTCCAAGCATCTTCTTGATTGACGAAATCAAATTTAAATAAATCGTCAGAACGCTGAAACCACATGTCAAAATTAACATTAGCATCTAGATTGCAGTGAAATTCGGCAATACTGTTTGTAATACCATCAATTGACAGTGCAGTAGTAGGAATAAGTGTGGTATGTTGGCGTAATTTTCGTATCTGCCAACATCCAGCGATAATTCTACTTTCTGAGGATCCATGGTTGCATCAGCTTCGTGGTTGCTGCTACGTTTGAAGGGATTACTATATCGCATAGAACCGGCAAACAGAACTAAAGGCAGCAACACAACAACAGGACAAGCTAAACTATTCCACTGCGCCTCAGCCCTGCTAACTAGGGGGAGAGGACCAGGCTCATCCGAGCGCAGTGTATATCCCACAAGCAGTTGGAAGCACGAACCAACAAGCACTCAACTCATGCTCATATATACGTTACGGAGATGTATTTGGAAAACGTCACAAAGTAGCGTACTAAGGTAGAAAACGAATCAATAACATTTAAGGTCCTACCGATTGGGAGCTACAAACTGAAGATAAAAGTGGGCGCTTTTGACGCGAAAATGAGAAGTTCAAATTTCCATAATAAAATTACGAAAATGAGACGTTTATCACGTGATTTCTAGAGATCCATTAAGTAGGTGATCTGGTATAATAATAATAATCATGGACTAATTGAGATAACTTAGGTACTTATGGTATAACCCAAGCTACTGTGTGGATATATTCTATTTCTATGTTTTCCAAAAGTGTCTCACCTCAAAATGAGGAGCGTGAGAGTTCTTATTTTTGCCTACCATTCTATTTAGCATCTGTAATTGACTTTCTCTCGACCTTGCAATTGTGATCAATGACAAGTCTATAGATTGTATGCATAACTTTAATTGGACTATGCTATCTCATCTCTGTGTACAACTGTCAGATATATAATTTCGGTTGCGACCGACCAAGTACATTAATCAGTCATTCAAGAATAACTAATGTTACTTTTTCTAGTAGCAGATCCAATCACCTTAATTTCGAGACCAGAGATTCAAATGATTGTATTCTATGTAGATTGGGAGATTGTCGGGATAGTTTGCAAAATCTCATTATTCGACTAATTAAGAAAGAACTTTTATAAGTATTCATGTTTAAACTTTGATTATTGATTAGTGAAACTGTAATTTCTCAGAATCAATGGTTTTATCACTGTGATATTGGTTACATTACTTTCTATAACTAACAAGGTAATTTAAGACAGTTATAGATTACAATGAAAATGCATATTGACCATATATACGATCATTTGATTAGCCTGTCTATTTTGTCGGCAGTTATCTAGTTTTTAACGACTAATTAGTAAGGCTAAGCGGTTTTTTTTATGAAGGACTGTCCTAATTGAAATATCTAACATTGATTAACATTCCAATCATACATGCTTTCTTTCAATCTAAATAATCATTTGTGCACGCTAAAAACAACTAAGTATTTTAAATAAATTATTTACAGTAGATTGTTTGGAAACTATTTTGTTCAAAGTTCTTTTGGCATGGACCTCATGCTCCGATTGTAACTGACGTTCATAAGACTATGCAACTAAGTGTATGGTTGTAAGTTTAAGCTTATATATATACAACAGACGGATAAGTTTAAACTCATGTTAACTTAATCCGGTTATTTATTTACTCTGAAGAAGTGGCTTACATTAAGTCACGAAACGTCAGAAATACATTTTTTCTACTCATTGGGCTATAACGAAAACAATGTATTTATTATTAACTCTCTGCATAGTTATCAATTTACTTGAAACTGCCAAGTCCAACCTTGATATTGATACCTATAAAATACTAAATTAAAATTATACATAAGCCAAATGTGGCTATCATCAAGGGAGACTGTAAGTACTTGACTGATAACAAGTTAAGGAGAACAAATCTCATAACCATAGTTAATGGGTTAATTGAAAACTTACGATAAATGGGATACACATATAAGTAAACTAATTACTCACTAGGAGTTATAAAGCAAAATAATAATTAATCATAATTCTGAAATCCACTTTCAACTTCCACAGTATTCGTTCTGTTATCATTCTAGAAGCTTTGTTCTGTTCTTGTGGATGTGCATTTTCACTATTTTTTTTAGGTCAATCTATAACCATGATAGGGAAGATTACATGTCAATTTATCTGTTGATTCCAAATTTAATTTAACCCTAAGTTGGAACACTTTCCAATTCATATTGCTTACTTACGCTCGTTACCCGTCGTGGGGGAGCATAGGCCGCTCACTAGCATTCTCTATCGAACTCTGTCCTGGGCAATCCTTTACAGTTCTCTCTCGTTGCTATTCATCCTTTTCATGTCTGCTTTGAATTCTCGGCGAAGTGTGTTTCTTGGTCTTCTTCTTTTCTTTCTCCCTTCAGGATTCCAAGTTAGTGCTTGCTTCGTGATGCAGTTTGATGTGTATGTCCTATCCACTTCCAACGTCTTCTAATTTCCTCTTCAGTTGGAAGCTGATTCGTTCTCTCCCACAGTAGGTTGTTGCTTATGGTATCCGACCAATGGACATTGATTATCTTGCGTAGACAAGTCTTATTATTGTCTATAATTTTATATTTATATTGACATAGAGAGTAACATATCTTGCAATTTAACGGCTAACGTATTTTCGTGAATGTGATAGAGATATCCATTTTGTTAAAAGTAATACTTCCGGTAGTTGGTGCAGTTCAATTTTTACCCGATGTTAGGATAAACCTTGGATGTTACATCATTTGGTCGAAGTGATAATGTTAGTTTGTAAAATACATTATTTCTAATAGCTTTTTAAGACGGAGTATTTATTTTTAAGGCATTTTTCATATATAGTCAAACGATTCTGTTTTCATTTCTTGGATTGGCTTTATGATGATGTGTTAACTTGGTACAAACTCTTTACTAGTGTGTATATTTACATGTTTGATTACGACTTATCTTTATAAATCCTTTGATTAATTAAGAAACTGTGTAGTTAGTTTCCAACGTCATTATTTCATTCTGTTAAATTCCTTACTCATTAAAAATTCCTGTGATGTTCACATCAAAAACATCTTGGTGAAGTTATCACATTGTACCAGTCATTTGTACAGTAATTTAACAGTAGATTTGTAAAACTTATCCAGCGATTAAATTCAATAAGTAACCTCAGTCACTGAATGGAATGTTTGACCATAAATTCTAGTAATTTTTCAGCAAGCGGCTTGTGTTTAGTGATAGAATTTCGTAAAGATCCCTCGAAGTTAACATTTTGTCTAAGCATATTGGTGTTGATTAGTCTCTTTAACTAACATTAAGGGGTTATGGAGATTGTTGAATCCCATTGAAATTCTGAACTGATATAAGTTATACCACTGTTGGAAACCTGGAAATTCTGGATCGCCGTTTCGTCTTAGTGTGGGACTCCTTTTGCACATAGGAATCAAACTCAGGACTTTTGATATTGCTCAACAGTGGTCTAACTTAGATCTATTTATGATTTCAATGGTCATGATCTTGAAGTTAAATAAGTTGATTCTGTTAGATAGTTAGTTAATATGTCGTAAAAAAGATAAAATTCGTATGATTTATTAGGTAGACAAGTAAAATACACAGTTTACGTTACTCAGGTTGAATGAATTAACCACCGGTTGTCTAATATACCTTGGATAACTTTCTCTCTGATCAGCACATTTATGATCTCACCAGTTATTATGTTAATGTGTCTAATAGAGTTACTCTAAATACAACTTATATTATTGTAAACTGTAGTTAATCCTAATTTTGAACAAAAAGTATCTAAATGCTCGTAGAATATTAGTGATCCGCGAGATGATAGTAATCGATGGTTAGAGACCTTGAATGACATGGCTCAAAATCGTTTGCAATGGCGAAGGTGCATTCGCTGTTTGTGTTCTCCCAAATTATAATCTGAATTCTTCATGTCCCTTTCTTTTTTCTCTCTTCAAATTTATTTCACTGGATTATACTCCTTCAATAACATCTTCGAACCGTAATCTTTCGGATTACTGCTCATACTCTTACTACTTCTACCACTATGGGATTTGAATCGACAACTGCATCTCTGTGTTGATGTGGTATGGCAACTCGAACTGATGTACGTACGTACGAAGTTCTACATTGTGACTGACTGACTGAGAATATTAATGATAATGACAACAGTGCTACCAGCAACGGTAATAAACGTTATAATGATATAGTATCTAAAATATTTGGAAATCAATAAACTTTATTTGTCTGTTTATCAATCATCATTATTATAATTGTTGTTTAAACTCAAGTGCTACATTTATGAATGAAGCTAGTTAGTCATAAGCTGATATTAACTGAAGAAAATAAAATTTATATTGTGCAAAATCTCTACTGTAACCACTTTAGTGAATAGTTATTACGTATGATCACTGGCATTGTGATAGATCTTATGACACTCTTAGATGAGATGGTGTTTAACTACTTCAGCAGTGAGTCAGTTATCCACCAGTAGTATGGAATAATCATCTCTTTTCACTAACTCAAGTACGATTTTATATTTTCATAGAAAGAATAATAATTACTTGAAATTTCCATGTTTGATTTCATATGATGACGTTAGAATAGGAACTCTTGAAGAGTTGCAAACTAAATTGAAATAGTTAATTTTTGTATTGGTTATTTGAATCTTCTCCATTGATTTTTAAGACTGAAATTGATCGTTCTCTTATTGGCATATATGCATTCTATGCGGATTGCCTCGATATTGTCCTAGATTACAAGCATTATAGGCAGAGACTGATAGTGGCTAGTAGTGGAATCCGGGACGAGCGTTTCATCCTATTTAGGACTCGTCAGTTGGATGTGCCTACATCACAGAGTTGATGTTCATTCCTGGAATCATAATAGAAATAGCCATTCAATCTTCAATTTTACAAATACTGTATTTGGTATTATTGTATTATGAAATGAAATCTTGAATTGTAGAGAATTTCTACAAAAAGTATCTTAATTAGCATAAAATTTCTTATCGAAATGGTTTGAATAATTTTTTCTGGTTAGCGTTTTTTAGCGAGTTGGTTTTCTACGGGATGGGGTCGCTAACTCCATGCCCAAACCTCCTCCTTTACCCGGGCTTGGAACTGGCAGTAGCCCTCGGAGGAGCTACAGGCGGAGTTTATCAAAATGGTACACAAGTTAATATCTATCTTTATTTATTTATTTATTGGTTATTATGCTTAGTATTCATTATTGTTATCAATATTGTTTATCTTTCAGTGTTCAGAAGATGATCAAGAGGATTTATCTAGTCTAATGGATATATCAGCTGGGATTTTGCGTCTTTTAGATGTAGATACTACTAATAATAAGAATGAAAATAAAAAATATCATCAAGATAGTACAGTGAATCTTTCAACTTATAAAAAATGTGATATTGCTTTGCATACTTTAACACATCTACAAGATGCCTGGATAGCAGCCCCAGTACTAATCGAAGTGTTGAATACATTAAATATTGATCAGTCAAATGATGATGTAACAAATAATTCTAAAGAATTTTATGAAACAGTTCAACTTTATTTAACACGTATTCAGTCTGCATTGAATATACAAAGGCATGAATTAAAAACATTAATATCAAATGATTTATGCTTAAATATGGACAAGCCTGAAATATCATTTTCAAAAGAAAATACAGTTGAAAATTTTGAATATTTATGTGGAGTAAGTGTATATGTTTTAGAATATTTTATTGATATGTAAGTTAGTAGTGCTCGGAAGCAGTCGACAGGATACCCTGAACTAAAGTTTCGTTCTATTCAGCAGTGCTCGTCAGCAAGATGTACCTCCCAATCTTAAAGGAACTGATACTCTTTGGTCGGTTTGAGCCTAAGACATTCAGTTTTCAGGCTTCTCTGCTGACTATTTGCAACCATAGTAACATCTCAATATAGTGCACGCGATGTAGAGTCATATAAATTAGTGGCCACACTGCAACTTGATCGATAGAATTTGATCAATACTAAGAAAGAATCAACATATATGGCATTGGCTATTACTAAGTCAAATGGATATATCTCCATTTGAGAGTTGATGTTCACTTCTGGCACATTCAGCTAACAAGTCCCGAATAGAACAAATCGCCTATTCTGAATTCCATAGCTACCTGCATACCATTTATTCTTCATTAACTTGTGTCATAACTGGTTATATGGAGGCAATGTGCACAGATGTACATATGCCAATTAAAATCGATCAAAATTCATTCAAAGTATTATCAACAGGATAACATAAACCATTAAAACTTATATTATTAAACGTTTGAAAATTAATAACGTCTACAATCTTTATATATTCATACTGTAGTTATGCAGTTTACTCGATGTTGTAATTTTGATAGCTATTACAAAAAGTTTTTAGGTAACTTCACAATACCTTAGTTTATCATTGGAATTTGTCTCTACGTTAACCACTAATCAGTGTTTTGTATTATTGTGGACCATACCTTTGTAATTTGTAGCCAGTGTATTCCTAATATCGATTTTAAGAAGTTCATCTTAATAAGATCCTTTAAAAAAATCTTTATTCACATATGCGTGAACCAGAAAAAGTATCTTAGATCGTAACCTCGTATGCAAAACAGTCTGTAGTTATGATTCCATGTTTTGTGAGTTTACTTGAACAGTTTTTGTCATTATATTAGACAATCATTCAATGTAATGCTTTTGGAATTATTAAGGTACTTTTCATAGAAATGAGATATTTTCAGGTCTTGAAAAATTATTCCTAATAAGTGAAAATCATATTAACTGGACAGCTGGTTTAATGCTCATTGGATTTTTAGGTGGAGTTTACAATTCAATGATCTCATTTAGAGCACCACTGAATACCAGGGGATATTTAACAGCTGTTTCATCCAGGTATGTAGCTTCTTAGGAGTGTACATTTATTGCTCCACAAGATCTCATCAAAACTATCAACATGAGGTCACTAGTAACTTCACGATATGTTCCTGAGGTTTTATTAGAATCATGTGATTGGTGGGTTTTAAACGTGTCGGTAACAGTTGTCGCTAATGATATTAGACGGATACCAAACTCTATTGTGAATTGACTGTAGTTGAAAAGTCGTACTGTTAGATTCCAACTCAGTATTTTATATGTTAAGTGATTACCCGGGGACCCGAAGTCACTTGCGGGGTTGATGGTGTGCATTACTGAGGACCATTAAGAACTATTTTTAGCTGTATCAATCAAAGTCCGTTACGATTGGTTACGATAATCACGTAGACCACAACTAGTTAGTCTACACCTACCTACATGGCTCAGTTTAACAGTCAACATTTTCATAGACTGATGCTATGTCTTGGTTTAACCACTCTTAGCTTTCTTTTAATCTACTCCTAAATCAACTATCATCGTGTGTCGAGATAGTAGATGGATGGGCGTACTTAATGATACACTTCCAAACTACTTCAGTAGACAAGAATTCAGGACCTTAGTATTCAATTTCCCATCTTTATTTTGTACTCTTCTTCCAACTTCAAAACTGCTAACTCAATGGGCGCAAAATATATGAGCAATGGCTTGAAAACTAATATCTTTGCACTTTAACCAATAGTTCTTTTAATTATAACTTCAGTTGAAACTATCTTCTAAATACTTGTCCAGGAATATTTAACTCCTGCAGTCTGAAATCAGTCGGAGTTGTTCCAGTTTGTTGTTAGTTATTTTGATTTTCTTACCTTCGATCAAACAGTTCCTTTCATTTTTCTTTCCAATCGCAATTTCTTTTATGTCGTTTTCCGGTATCAGATGGTAAAAAATGTAATTGTATATATATAATGATGTGTAATGGTGATGAGTTAGACTTTAGATTACAGTCTATTGATCTAAAAATCAGTTAGTTTTTTGTATTAGTATTTTTGGCTGCCACCTCCATATGTGATTTTTTCGGTTTAAAAAATTACCAACTCAAACAGTGCGAAATCAATAGTCATCAAAGTTTACTAATAATTTTTTTGGTAAGGAACAATCATTTTACTCGTCGGGATTGTTATAACTAACAGTTGTTAAGTTTTATCTTTACATTAGATTCGTAATAAATAGTAATCGATCTGTTTAGTTTCATTATTTATTTAAACACATAAATATTGGTACAAGGAAGCACCAGATACATATGCGCCGTACAAATCTCATTCGATTTGTGTGAGGGCTGTGAAACTACCCATGTGCCCAAACTGAAGCAGGTGGTTTTCTTAGAGGGCCACATCCCGAGCCTTCGACCTAAAGGTCTGATCCATAAGGCAGTGGAGCATCGTGAGGAGATGCAATCCCATGGTAGCCGGTGACCAACGATTGATTCATATGCCATTTGTTCCTTCAGGATACTGGAGCCAGCCCATGTGCAGTATTGGTTTGGAATGGGGGTTTTCCAACTTCCCTAGATGGACTTTCCGTGTCCACCAACCCGTTTAAAGTGCCGGACATTCGCCTTTTGTCCTCTCAATTTCGTAAACAACAGTAGTGGCACGAGAAGGCAGTGAGTAGGACTTCCTTGACAGAGGCTATATACGTGAGGTCATGTGAGAGCATTTCGAGAAAGAGGGCAGACTCTCCCTATTCTCGGTCGTTCCAGGGCATTTGGGGACGTTTAGTTTCATAAACATCTTATTGTATTTTTGGTTGAGGAAATAAGTTAGGAAGCTATAGTTCTCATGGATTGACATCAATAGATAGTCGGTAGTAAATATTAAACATCTGAATGGGTGTCTTTTTTCTCAACTCAACAAAAATAAGAATCACATATTTTATCTTCTATAAAAATCACATTTTTTCTGACCTACACTGAGGTGGAAATGAGTTACTAGCTTTTCACCATCATTTGTAAGAATAAGGAAATATTACTTTTGTTTCTCAATGAGATTTTGTCCTACAAGTCCATGGGAGTGCGCAGTATTAAGAAGTTTAAAATCTAGATGAAACAACTGTCAAATACTACTTAGTTTTCATTGGTTGTTTACCTGTTGCCAAGATTTTCATAATCCACTAAAACTACTCATCCAAACAACTGCACAATCTACCTGATTACAGTTTGATGTATTATGGTTAGTGTTTTAATCTTTGAATTTGAACAGTTTGTGTACTAAACGCTCAATCATAGATAAGAAATTGAGGGCACCATTAAGTTCAATGATGACTAATAATTTAGTAAACTTAAAAGAAGCAACTTAATAAAATTGAAACAATGCATTTTTTTATAGCTTAAAACAATTATTTCCCTTTTTTTATTCCCTGAAGAAGTGGCTTACACTGAGTCACGAAACGTCAGGAAATCTAATTTTTCTACTCATTGGGATATTACAAATATATTAATTTATTTATAACAATCTACCCAATGCTTAATTTATTCAAAATTATTTCCCTTATTTTTCCCGTATTATTCTGATTCATTTACTTGAATAACTGACTGACCTCTTTAACAGTAGCCTACTAATTTATCAAGTGGTGACATGTATTCTCCCGTTTTTTCAGTCAAGATGGCTTTACTCACTAGTATTTGGTTTTATAGTATGATCGGTTATTGTAGGTTGCTGTGTACAAGTTTTTGTTTACTGTCATGTTGGCGAGACTGTAATTATGGGAGAAGTATTCAGATTTAGGATAAAAGGTCTTGAATTTTGGTTAAATAACGTTTTGGCATTATAGTTAATGTCCGTTCGTGATGAAAACCCTAAATCTAATTCCTAACCCTAACCATCAGTTTTGTCAATTTCAGTAGTAACTGAGAATATATCTCAAATACTTTTTTAATGAACTGTTCAATACAGGATTCGCTAACTAGATTGTTACTTTTCAATCACTGATTACCAGTATCTAAAAAGTATTTTTATTCCAATCAACTAAACAGATCTAGATCATTACTTATTTCAATCGTCACTTCAAAATACTTACACTGTTCAACCAAGAAATATATGTGACTTCATTGCTAGAAACTGGGAAATTTCGCTTATGAATAGTTATTCATGAATTTTAAAAATAAAATAAATCCACTCGAATAATTCAGTTGTAATATCTCTGGCTTTTATAATAAATGGTTTGGGTTTGTATCTTACTAGGTGATGAGTTAGTAGCCTCAGGGATTTAAATACGCTTAACTGATGAGTACTAACTAACATGTGACCAACCAAGGCTAGCATAGTTTCCTACTATTTATCTTGTATCGAAACGACTATCAAAGAATTGTAAAATGATCTGGATAGTTGTTCAGACAAAATTAATTGTCAGGAAAATCACTTGCATATGATCCAACTTGATCACTTAGTGATATCAAATTATGGATTGAAAATCATGATGAACTTTGAAAGTTTATTGACATAAGTTCTCAAAGGGACTAGTTATCTAGATAAGTTGGTTTATCCATATCATTTGGATCAGGTGCTAAAGCAAAGACTTTTTTATATAAAAATGTTAGTTAAGTTGTACTATATGTTGGGTAGGTGTACATGTTGTATTCTCGTTGGTTATTTAACATATCCTAAATGAAATAACTGTCATAATTCTGTACTAAGTTTTTTGTACATCGAAATAGGAAACAATAGATATATGATAATTAACTGATCAATTTGTTTACAAGTAGTTGACTGTTTATCATGTCTTGACCACGTGAACATTTTTCATCGCTAGGGCTATCGATTTTGTAAACAATGCATTATCACGTGCTTCAAGGTTGAATTAATGCTCTCCTAGTGTGTCCTTATTCAAGATCAATGCAATCACGACGATAAACCTAGTTATACTTTGTTTATTTCCTAGATTTAATAAAGCCCTGATTGTTGTAGTTAACAGACACATATCTTAGATTACCGACATATAAGCGCCTTTATAATGTTTTGCTTACATTAGGAAATCATGTGTACACTGTTTGTCTTTTGAATTAAGAGAGTTTACACGCGTTTGTTGTACGCGCTATATGTAACACACTGCGCTGTAAGAAGAGATAAAAAGCCATACTTCAAACAAAGAAAAATTATTCATTTGTTTAGATTATTGAATAATGAACGCGGCGTTTTGTACGATTTTCCCTCTTTTCATAAAAAAAATATTTTTAATAAAATAAAGTCGATAAATGTAGCCGAATAATTTAAATTCCTTTGTGTTGTGATTTTTCTTTCAGGATGCTTCCCATTTTAGAACAAGTCTATTAATTATGTATCAAAACAGATTTATGCAATTTTTGTTACGTTTACAGAAAGTTATTGATTGGGGCTGGAGATAGATTAAACAAAGCACTAGAGTGAAGAAAATTTTTAGGATTATTCAAAAATAGTTGAATTTATGAATGGATCTAAGCTAGATCACAATTAAAAACCTGGAAGCACTGTAAGGCCGTTTCGTCCCAGTATGGGGTTCCCCAGCAGTGTGAACACACTGCCCCGACACTTAACCTCTAGACCACTGAGCCAGCACTCAACAGTGTGAATGTCTACCTTCCATCACTCGCGAGACCGGTGGCTCTGGGCTCGAGTCCAGAGTTCGAGGCCGTGGATGCGCACTGTTGAGGACTTACATACTAAGACGAAACGGCCTTACAGTGCTTCCAGGTTTTCAATTGTGGTCTAGCTTGGATTCATTCATGAATTCAACTATTTTTTCCACAAATCCCCATTCGAAATGTTGGTTATTTATCAGATAAGTATGTATATTGAGAACTGTATTAAAACAAGTTGATTCCAGATATAGTAAAATAACATCATCAACTATGTCGTCCTAACTACAAAAATTTAATTCAAAGGGTAAGATGAGTAAAACGTAATAAAGGATAGGCAAAATTAAGTTCAAGACCGAAGGCGTACTGCTCACAATACGAACATCTTGTAAGGTTCCCCATCGGTAACCGACATTTCAAATGATATTGCATTCCCAGAATTAAGAAGCTGTCAAACCTACATGTATCATTCCTCTGTCCCATGTATTTTTGATGTTCATTATAAGATTTCACAAAACCGGAAACCATATAACAAACGCAGCTTTTCATGCAAAGGTTGTACATGACTCATTTCAAGCAGTTGGCACATGTGCTCTTAAATTTTACCCTCACATCAATGAGACTATTAGTTCGTCAGAAAAGAGTCGTTTTACAGACTAGATAATCATATAGTATAAATCCATCGCATATATCTGGGAACACGAGAATCCATTGTTTTCTTTCCATCCTATATTTAAATTGTGTACTATACAAGTCATCGTTAATATATTTTCCTAGTATATAATAATATATTTTCATAAAGACATGTTTTCGTTATCTATCCACATAATCATTGTGAAATGTTTATCGTGTCATGGTGGAGAAGATTTGTAGCTCAGGTGGATCATTTTGGTGGAGTTTTGTTCTCTGAGCTAGGTAGTTTGGTCAGAGAACAAAACTCCATCAAAAAAGTTTATCATGTCATTTCATTGTAGTTATCTATGATTATCTCTCATGAAATTTATGATTTCTATCTTTTTTCGATATTATTTATTCTAGCTTGTCGTCGACGGTTCACTTACTGATGAATTGGAGTCGGAAAAAAAATTATTTCTTGTGAGTTCTTTCCTTATGATTTATTCATTTCATTGGATTATTTTGAACATTGATAAAATTATACTAACTTCCACTTTCGTATAGGGAAGTTTATTTTTAACTACATTTTAATAAGTTTTTCTAAGATTGGTTTATTTGTAATTTTTTTTGTCCTATTGTAATGAGTTGACTATTCACTAAGTAATAACCAATCTCATGCATACTTATTACGGTTAACTGAATTCAGCTCAGTGGTATAGAGGTTAAACGTTCTCGAGTGAGATTGAAAGTGACCTGAGAGTGTGACTGCAGTGCCCAAGGGACAACTGCTTGAGGTCGGTCACACACGACCTTTTCGTGGTTAGTTTTTGTGTTAGCTCCGTAATTGTTGGGACCTTACCGCCGGAGACGGATATCCGTGGGATAAGGCGAGGTGTGCATTTTTAGGGTCGACCTTTTCTAACCCCACCCCTCCTTGTGGGAAGGCAGCATCGCTGTTATGCTGGTTTTCTGAAGGAAACACCTTACTGTCTTCACACCTTTGCACAGTCAGCAGTACGACTTCGTCTTCGGACCTTGGGTTTGCTGCTTTTAGTCTTACCGCTCTTCAACCGACCTGCCTGGCATGGTAGGACCTTGAGGAACAATTAATCCAGCCAGTATAGCTCGATTGGTTCATCACGATAGGCAAGCCCGACGACCACGTCAAAGTTGCAGCAACGGTTGGGGGGGTCACCAGTCCTTTTAAAATTATACACCATCTTAATGGATCTGAACTTATATTAGACCTTCAGCTATCTTAGTTGTGTTTTAGTGGGTGGTTGATCAATAAACTAATTACTGAAATATCAATTTTGAAATTTTTAGCGAAAAAAAATATCCATCTTAATAATGTTTAGCACATTCTGAGTATACAATAGACTCTTCATAAATGCTTTTTTATTACGTAAATATGTACAAGATTATTGAGTTGTACCATTAAACAATGAAAAATTCTTAAATATTCATATGAGAATTTGTACAACTTCTTACCATTCAAAGAAAGTTTCAATGAGTTTAACAAATAAGACCATAACGCTAAGGCTAACATAAACTAAACATTTTTCAACTATCTACCAGATATTAAAAATTAATTCACCAGATACGATCAGAATCCGATTCGTTTTTAACTACATAAGAGATGGTCATAAGAATTTCTAAAGTAAGACTGTACATCGAAAAGAAATGAATTGATCGATTTTTTCTACCTTGCTCTACCTCTGGTTCAAAAATTCATTCAGGATTCCTGTATTACAAGGCTACTCAATACTCGTGGTCTACACATATATTGTTCCTTTCCACATTTCAAATTGAATTTGATTTAATTACTTTCATTCTGATACGTTTATAAACGTTTATTTAACCCACATTTGCATTTCTCCTATCACTTAATCTCTCAGCAAATATTTTTTTGTGGGAATTAATCCAAATTATTACCTCTACTTCCAAGTGAAGTGATTAACTTCGAGATAAATTTCACAAGTTTCCAACAATAAGTCGTGACCAATGAAGCTTATATATGTCAACATTTAGTCGGTCAATCATTTTTAATGACGTTGGATGATTATTAAACCATATCTCTGGAAGATTGAAGTTTGAAATATGGACTGTTAAATTTCAGTACAATGGGTTTAATATAAATCGCTTTCAGCGTGGTCTGAAGGTCTTGTGTTCTATCCTGTGTGTAAGTTGGGAGTGCACACTTCTATTGAAGAACTATTGAAATATAGGGGACTTATCTAGACTTCTCTGAAGTATGGAACTACAACCATAAATGAGATGATATCTAACACGAATGATGGATATTTAGCAAATGAAGTATTTACTGTATGGTTCTCAGATTTTACTAAAAGATTCTGTAGTTTTATATTTTGATACATTTTCTTGTCCTAGCCTGTGTTATCGTTCACAACATAACCATTCAATATAATTCAGTTTAAAATAGACGTTTGAGTATCATTTTTTATTTTATTTTATTTAACCACATAAATATTGGTACAAAGGGGCACCAGATATATATGCACCACACAAATCTCATTTGATTTGTGTGAGGGCTGTGATACTACCCAGGTGCCCAAACTGAAGCAGGCGGTTTTCTTAGGGGACCACACCCGGAGCCTTTGACCTAAAGGTCTAACCCACAAGGCAGTGGAGCATCGTAAGGAGATGCAGTCTCATGGTAGCCGGTGACCAACAGTTGATTCATACGCCATTTGTTCCTTCAGGATACTGGAGCTCATGTGCACCATTGGTTTGGAATCAGGGTTTTCCAACTCCCCTAGGTGAACTTTCCGTGTCCATCAACCCGGTTAGTGCGTCGGACATTCGCTTTTTGTCCTCTCAATTTCGTGAACAGCACCCACGCCACGAGAAGGCAGGGGTGGTAGCCGGTGACCAACGATTGATTCAACATACCAAATCAATTCTACAATTCGTGTTTGGCGTAAAGTTTTTAATGAGCTCTTGACTATTCTAGAACACTTCTTATTGTTAATAAATAGTATCTTCGTCTTTTTTTACAATTTAACTGTTTAGGAATCAATTTATTCAGCTCAATGGTCTCATTAAATCCAATCTTAATTACATTTTGTTTCAAAATTGGTTTATGTCAGACCACCTAATGTACTGAAATATACATTTATATATATTTGATACAAATATTTCAATCATTTATTCTTTCTATTCATATGTTTAATGTTTTAAGATGTATAGTATTAAATTGATTTGAATATTGAATTTTAATAGAGTAGTATTGCTCTGTATAAAACTTCAGTACTATTGAAGTATCAATAGATGATTATAAATTTCAGAAAACAAATAAAGAAACATACGTCATATAATGAAGTTGACGAATTTTGAAATAGAATATCACTTTATCCATTAGTGTATATTCACTTTTTCTCTAGTTTGAGATAAGAATTTCGTTAGTCATGAGGATAAGAATAACGGTCAGTCAGGTACAACGTAGGACCAGGCACATATATACATCGGTCCAAGTTGCCACACCTCGTTAGCACAACAAGATGAACACCGGATTCATAGAAGTAAGTAATTCAATGGTAGTAAAAAGACAAGATGAATTTAAGGATGTGATACAGAGGAAAGGAACTGGTTAGTAGAAAGAAAGGTATAAAGTAATTCTAACCTCATGGTCTAAGGGAAGACAAAGAGTGTATACACCTACACCATTGTGATAGATTCCGAGTCATGTCACTCAGAGTCTCCAACCATTGGTTACGGTAGTCACATGGACCATAATCAAGTAGTCTATATCTACCTACATCTCTCGGACCACAAGTTAGTGACTTCATGGACTGATGCCACGTTTTGGTTTGGCCACCCCTAACTCTCTTCCAACCATCCCCAACACTAGTCAGCATTGCACGTCGTGGTAATCGGTGTTCAGGCATACGTAACACGTGGTCCATCCATCTCAGTCGATGAAGATTTATAACCTCACCAACTGATTTACCATCATTCTCTAATACCCTGCGTTTAACCTCACTATTATTTGCCCGATAATCCCAGCAGATGCTGTCATTATTTCTAAGACGTCTGTGATCAAATACTAGTAACTTACAAGTATCCTCTCTCTCTAATGGCCAAGTTTCGTAGCTGTAAAATAAAACAGAACGAACTGTTGTGCAATATACTGGTCTTTTAATTGATAGACGAATGTCTCAGCGCCGTAGGTGGCGTAAGTTGGCAAAAGTCAAACGAG
The DNA here is from genome assembly GCF_000237925.1 of Schistosoma mansoni. Classification (NCBI taxonomy): domain Eukaryota; kingdom Metazoa; phylum Platyhelminthes; class Trematoda; order Strigeidida; family Schistosomatidae; genus Schistosoma; species Schistosoma mansoni. The sequence continues at coordinate 8,203,329 of NC_031495.1, forward strand.
CCTTTTGAATCCGTATTGAGATTTCGTCAGACACCAACCCGTTAGGGCTGATCAGACTTTCAAGATAAGTGAAGTTGTCGACGCGTTCGACTACTTCGCTCCCTATCCTTAGTTCAAGTGTTGACGCGTGCAAGTCCTGAAGCAACAACTTGCATTCAACAATTCTCAACACAAACTTTATCATAATTACATCGTTCGACCAAATAATCACGATTACTTTGTCTCTTTAATAAGTCGTATTTTTTTCCTTTTGTCTTTAGTCAATCCAATATAACTCAAATGAATTATTTGAAAAAATTCTTCAATCGTTAGAACAAGTCCCCCTTCCCCTGGTTGATTTATGGAAACAATGTAAAAAGGTATGATTGCGTCTAGTTTGTTATTGTTTGTTTTTATTTGCTCTTAATTTCAAATCTAGTGAAATTCAACAATCTCCACAACCCCATACTCAAAATTATCATGTGCACATTTGTGACTAATTTTGAGAAAAAATTTCCACAGTTCTAGTGGAAGCCGTGACCACTGGAGCTAATCCATGTCTGATGTGAGTCAGTTAACCTACCGAAGACAACGGTTGATAGTCACCCAACGTCGTGGATTGATTGAGGTCAGACATTAGCACAGTTGGGTCCCTGCTCAATGGTTTAGAGTTTAGGCGTTAGGTCTTGAGTTTGATTCCGGGTGACGGGAACGCTGTTACGCACTTTTGAGGAGTTCCATACTATGACGAAACGGCCGTTCACTGCTTCCAGGTTTTCAATGGTAGTATTACTTATATCGACCCATAATTTCAATACAATCCTAGAGGTTAAAGGTTATTTCGTTCTAAAGTTGCCATCTAATATATTTGTGAACACGTGTTGTTATGTAGTTTAGTGTTCTATGTTTTTAGAGTTTATCAATGTTCATCAGCCGTTCATTTATTATTACTTTTTATTGTCATAGAATTGTCTTGATTAAGTAGTGTATCAACAGAAATCGTACTGATATCATAGTGAGATACCGTTAAGCTACATCAATCCATGTATCAACTTTATTATTGGTGAAGAATATTTTGTCCTGGTGATACTAATCATTCAAATTAACTATCCAACCATTTAATAAATAAAGAGATTTAGTGTTCATATAACTTTGATTAGGATGTGACAAATATTTTTATTTAAATGACTTATCATTCTAATCTGGAATGAATATGTATCAATCCAATTGACCATACCTTTAATAGATCATAACTATTCCTCACATCTTCACCTGAAAGTTAATATGGCTCAATGGAATGATAAATTGCTTCATGATCTGACGCCACGTCACAAACTGGCCTTCTCTCAATGTACTCTTACACAAATAGCCTTTAGGTTAAATGGTGGCATTCGATTCCGTAAAACATATGTCAACTACCTGAGCCGATTATATTTTATAAACATTAAAATACTTATTATTCTTACCGTAAATCCTACTCCCACATTTTTATAATCCATAAATAAAATGTAGTAATTTTCATAGTTGAAAGCGTGAGTCAATTAAAGCTAGACCACCCTGGAAAACCTGGAAGCACTGGACGGCCGTTTCGTCCTATTGTGGGACTCCTCAGCAGTGCGCATCTGATAATTAATATGTGGTAAGCCAACTTGAACACCATCGCCTTTTCTGTGACCTCATACTATTCAAACATTAAAATTACGGTAACCCTACAATACAGGAATATATAATTTCGATCTCAGTTAACTGTTTATAATCATTCTATGCTTTTCTTTTAAAATTTATACATCGTTTTATACATATAATCATAATTAGACGGTAATTAAAATTTTTCATCATTTATGCCAAATACGTAAACACAAACAAGCAAAAAACTATCTACAGGATACATCCATACATACATACGCGTAAACATGCATAGAAAGTATGTTTGTTAGTTAATAAACAATAAAAGAAAATCATCACAGCTTTATTGTTATTGTTTTAATTAACAAAATATGTTAGTGAGTTTATATTTGCAGGTTATTTGAGTAGTTAGTTATGTAATCAACTCATAAACATATATATATATATATATATATATATATAGAGAGAGAGAGAGAGAGAGAGAGAGAAGTGTAACGATATCATACACTTGAGTGATGTTTGTTTTTCTGAAAGGGTAACTTTATTAATAGTAATTTTTTTCTAATGAAAAAAAAATAGAAAGAATTTGTGCATGTGTGTGAAGAAGGGGGGGGGCGGGAGGAGGCAGAAGAACATGACATATATATATGCATATACTTATATATTTTCCGCATTCTTCTGTGTAAAGAGATTATTTGTGGTTGTCAACACGGTTAATATCAATACATGTAAATGATGGTGCTTTTTTTTATTAATCATTCGAATGGATTTTTATGGTGTACTTAATTGTTATGATTATAATTGTTATTATTAGACATTATAATCATATGGTATTTACGCAATGTTTAAAATTATCTACTCTTTAAATGATGATTTCAGTCTATTTGGCACAGTATTCGATTGCTAATAATTATTTTTCTCAATGAGTCAGTAATCTGTGGTTTCAATTAAAAAATAATGATGCCTAATTATGATATGATAATGAGGTGTATAAATTATGAAAATTTTGATAATTGTTAGTTGCAGTGTTTATTTGTGTGTTATACGTTGACATTAGAATGTGTTGTATTCTATGTAAACAGCCTTAAAGTAATCAACGAATATTTCCTTATAAGACAAGTCTCTTGTACTTTTTAATACTCAGCATTAATACTTGTTTATGTGTTAAAGGGAAACTGGAAAGCGTTTGATGTTGTAATCGTCAAACAAAAAAATTATCATGATATAACTAAGTATTTAATATTATATCTCACTAAAATAAGATTATTTTGAGCTTAAAGTATTGACTCTGTTTAAATAGCTAACACATCATGAAACACTGTGATTTAAATCACTTATACTAGAAATTGTCTTGATTAGTTCGATCATCAGTGTTACCCCTCGTGGAGGAGCACAGGCCGCCCGCTAGCATTCTCTATCGAACTCTATCTTGGTCAATCATTTCCAGTTGTTTAGAGTTCATATTTGTCCTCTTCCATGTCTGCTTCGAATTCTCGGCGAAGTGTGTTCCTTGGTCTTCCTCTTTTCCTTCTCCCTTCAGGATTCCAAATTAGCGCTTGCTTCGTGATACAGTTTGGTGTGTGTGTCCTATCCACCAACTCCAACGTCTTTTCCTAATTTCCTCTTGAGTTGGAAGCTGATTTGTTCTCTCCCACAGTAGGTTGTTGCTGATGTTATCTGACCGATGGACATTGAGGATCTTGAGTGGACAATTGTTTATAGATCCTTGTACATTTTTGATGATGTTTGTGGTAGTTATCCAAATTTTCGCTCCGTATAGTAGAACTGTCTTGACGTTCATATTGATGATTGTGACTTTGATATTGGTTGACAGTTGTTTTTAGTTCCATATGTTCTTCGACTGTATAAATACTGCCCTTACTTTGCCAATTCTCGCCTTTACATCTGCATCACATCCTCCTTGTATATCGATCATGCTGATCAGGTATGAAAGTTTCCAACTCTTCCAGAGTTTCTCCATCAAGTGTGACTGGACTGGTGTTTTCCGTGTTGTATTTGATGACCTTGCCTATTCCCTTGTGTATGTTGCATGACATTAAACATTATGAGACGAGATCTACTCATTCCTATGTTCGAGATCATATGGAGATATATAATTATTCATTATATATTACGAAATATAAAAGACGGAAATGTAATAGATTGTTTTTCATAATTAGTCGTTCTAGCTACTTTACGGTTTTCATCATAATAGCAAGAGTTCTATTATGGCGCATATGCAGGAGTAATTGCGTAAAGTCTAGGTTTTCTCCTTGAACTTTAACGTGAACCATACAGTTTCCAGATTCTACTTATATTTGGCTCTCACATTAAGCCTATCATATTCAGATAGACAGTTTCTTGATAGAATAGGGAATATTAAAAAAAAATAGACTAAGTGAATTCATTTCTAAGGGTTTTTATATCTTCTCATTAGTTTCGAAAACTGCAATTGGTCAGCCGCTGACATATGAATGAAAATTCACTCTCGTTGGATAGGGGAGCGACTATTTAACTTCAGTAACAGTAGATAGCGTACTGGGATTTTGAAGCAAACGGCAGATGTATATTGATCCAAGTTGTGATATCATATCAGTACAGTGAAGTCAAATCAACAGACATAGGAATGAAAATAATAATATAATCACCGATAACAATTAGTACTGCTCATTGAATTAATACATTTCTATTCTTCTAGGACCTTTGAAGCCACATCACTTGAGATCTGTAATCAATGTCTACCGACGTGGAAAAAACCAGCAAATAGAAACTTTTTAGTCTGACCCCATGTTTTAATTGGTTCAATCCTATTTTCCTTTTAACCTACTTCTTCACCAGCTAGGATTGCATGTCGATGTAGACGTTGAGTGGTTATACATAACATATCTAAGTCATCCCAGCGGACGAAGGTTTACTAGCCTCATCAGCTGGTTTGTCATGTTTGCTAATACCCAAAGTATAATCTTAAGGTTGCTTACACAGTTATTCTACATCAGTTTAGGAGTAATTGAAAGACTTTTTTGATTCATTAATAGTGACATGAAGATGTCCTCTAATTTTAAATGTCATGGTTCCACAGCCAAGATTGTAAAGTTACCGGATCGCTGTGTAGAAAATTCAACACTTGATTAACAGATATACAAATAGTGTTCTGTGTGATAAAAATATACGAGTTCGGTGATGCGATTATATAAATGCATTAGAATAATGATAAGTCAATAAAATGTAAGCTGTTTTCATTGCATATCTCTTATACAGCTTTATACATCCTCGTGTAGTATTCAAATATAATCAGTTCATCAGAGTTTGTCATCATCATAGATCATTATAACATATGCTCACTAGTGACTGACTTCAAGAGGTATTTCCTGAAGTTCTAATGAGAAGCAGTGACCAGTGGAGTTCAACCAGGTCTGTTGTGAGATAGTAACTCACTGAAAACAGTGGTGGATGTGTCGCTCGATTTCGTGGATCGGTTGAAGTTAGACATTAACACCGTTTGATTCCAGCTCAGTGGTCTAAAGGTTAAGCGCTCGCGCGCGAGACTGACAGGTTCTGGTTCGAATCTGGCGAGATAGGATCGTGGATGCTCATTGCTGAAAGAGTCCCTAAATAGGACGAAACAGCCGTTCAGTGCTTCCTGGTTTTCCATGGTGGTCTGGCTTCAATTGACTCATGATTTCAACTATTAAAATTATTATAACATTTAGTTTAATCTACATAGAATTAAATTCTAAATTTGAGAAAAACCTGATGTTGTGTTTAAAATCACTTGATGATTTAGGAAACTCGATTATGAATACATTTAATATTGTTTGTAATTTAATCCAAAAGTCAACAAGAAATTAATTTTGTTTTAGAAGTAAAACAAAACCACAATTAAAACTGATTCTTAAGATGTTTTATTGTAATAGAATTAATATATTACACAGCCATATTAAGACTTTAGGCATGTATAATCACTATCACTACTACTATTCAATAGTATACTATCAGTTAGATTCAGTTAGTTTTTTTCTGGATCGTCAGAAGAAGAATAGTGAAACATCAAAATGCACTGAATAAGTCTTTTCTGACTTATAGATTCACAGTATTATGCATTAAAAAAACTATCACTCAGGATTGACTTTATGGCTTTGATATCTTGTTACTAGTGAATTATCATCTAGTCAACCAGTTAGTGTGAAATAGGTATTATTTTTCATCTGTAACCCTCACAAATTAGTTGGAGCTACACTTGATCTCTTATCAGAAGATTAGGCCATTTATATTAATGCTAGTCATCCCTAAGAATTTGGTGAATACCATTTAGTTTGGTGTCTTGTAGAATTTTCAAGGTAATTATGGTCTTGGACTAAAAGTTATGGGATTATTATTACTATTATTATTAGCTTTATTCAATATTATATTTTTGGTACAATATAGAATTCTCAGCACAAAGTACTTCAACAGGTTTCCGTTTCTTACTTCTTCGTCCTTCCTGACGATAAATATTGAGTGGTTGCCAGTTAGAAGTTAGCAGCCCAGTCAATCGACATCTGGATAATGTACATTCTTCTCGTTGCATATTGCCAGCAACCACGATATATCTGATTAGGCCTTCTGTAACCTTTACAGCGAAAGGTCTTACACTTTTCAGAAACGCACCTGAATAGGTTGTGCGATTAATAGGTATAATGATGTATTAAAACAAACGAAATTAGATAACTTGTTGAAATATCTAGATGACAGGAACAGGTAGCCCAGATGCTTAAACAGGCCGCCTGATATAACAGGTTCCAGTTGTGTGTGAACATGTACCAAAATGGTTGCAGAAGCAAATAGAATCAAATGACCCAATAAGAGTTGAGGATAAACATCCATTATTTTCTATTGCCAAACACGTAATCGAAACAGGTCATAAGATTGATCTTAACTGGGCATTTGTGGTGTTGTAACGAAGTGTAAAAGAGCGTATACTAAGGTTTATTGAAGCCTTAGCCATACGAAAATTCAAACCCCCTTTGTGTATTCAAGAACAGTTTGTTCTCACCTTAAACCTACCCTGTTAATATTAGCTTATTATCCAGAGTGATTAGATTTCAAATTGTTTCCACATTATTATTATTATTATTACTATTATTATCTTCTCTTACCCCCCATTTCCAGTCTAGTTGACCTTTTATTTTTATATAAAAATGTTCTTAACAAGTATATGTGTGATCAGATTGTTCGAAATGTATTGCGCTGATAATTTTCGTCTTCTTATTACACTATCGAAATTTATCAAAGAGACTAATTGCTTTAAGGTTCCAGTTATGTTTACTTTGGTAGTAAAAAAGTGGGTTTATTGTTCTAAAAAACTTGAGTCATCACTAAGAGCTAGAAAACATTAGTTTACCGTATTCGACGAACGACTCGCTTCAAATAGATTTTCCCAAGAAAAAATTGGCGTCCACAATCCAGACGCTAAAACGAAGTGTATTTTATCTGATCTTATAAATCCTGACTTTTTCAAGTAGAATAGATTATTATTAACCATAAGATTGATTAATAGATAATATGTTCAATGTAGGTTCATAAATAAACTGCTTCGTAAGTACCGATTAATAAATGGTAACTAAAAATACTTCTCAAGTTTCCAGGCTACTAATATAAATTTGAATGTTGTTTGTAAACTAATCAAAGTATATATAAGAACTTTCGTCTAAATTAGAGCGAATAGTTTCACAGTATTTTGGCGTCGAGCTGATGTAAGACATTAAATAGAAATAATATATTTGTAAAATCTCAGCGAATAAATATGAAATAAATCCAACGTTTCGCCCGGCAATCTGGTCCAAGCTTTTTCAAGGAAATATCAAATAATCAAAGTATATCCCTATTCGTTTGAATAACTGGTGCAACTAACGAGCCTAGTTTAAAACTACTCTACCATATATTTATCTGCTGGTATAGATATGAATTGACCAATGTAGAGTAATTCTCGATTATGATTGAATACTGCCATCACAAAATCTAGTCCTTCAGCATTACTGAAACTATTGAGTTGGGGGAATTGTTAGAATAATCCAATTTGAAGTCGGTTTTCATCAGACACAGACATCTAGTTAAGAATAGTACAGTAGTGATATTGGTTAACTGTCACTCTATGTGGCGAGTTGGCTGTAGTTGAAAATATAAACTAATGCATTTCAACTTATTATTTTGAACATATTCTACTAACCTTGATCTCTGGAATATTGATTGCCTAATCACAAAGAATCTCATACTAGTATGAAACAGTTGTCCGAAATAGGATAAATGCAATTAATGACATATAATTTAACAATTAGTGAAATTTCCACTGACTAGTTTACAAACGTTCCATCTTCCCTTTGCATTAACATATCTATAAACTTGTTTTCGGTAAATGAGTATGGTAAAAATTCGATTATAAACATTATATCAAACGTATCGATTCTAGTGTCCATCATATAATCAGTACAAATGTTGCCACTATCTTTTCAGTATACAAACTTTAATACTTTAGGTGACTACATTTTATTCACCTCACTTTTGCCAACTTTACCTCAGTTATATCATTTTGTGCAATTTCATGAAAACTTTTCAGTATTTTCATAGTTGAAATCATGAGTCAATTGAAGCCAGACCACCATGGAAAACCTGGAAGCACTGGATGGCCGTTTTGTCCTATTGTGGGACTCCTCAGCAGTGCGCATCCACGATCCCACCTCACGAGATTCGAGTCCAGGACCTACCAGTCTCGCGCCAGAGCTTTAACCGGTAGGTCCTGGTTCGAATCTCGCAAGGAATT